>NW_007245233.1:76695-90052 GCF_000164805.1 Carlito syrichta | reverse complement strand
GCGGGTCTCGAACCCGCGGGCTCAGGCAATCCACCTACCTCAGCCTCCCAAAGGCACAGGATTACAGGCTGAGCCACCGAGCCCGGCTTCAAGTACATTTTTTAAAAGCCAATATGTTTTGCTCATTAACAACAAGCTAGGACAACAGATGAAAAATATAAGAAGCAAACGGTTTGACTCAGAAGGCAGAGGCTTCTCACAGGCCACAGCTATTTCTTATTCTGGATCCACCTCCTCTTGTGTGGACCGGAGCGAAAGGAAGGTGTGACTGAGTTGTTTCCTGCACGTGCTGGTCCACCCTAATGTCAGCTCAGCGGCCTCCGTGTCTAACACTGTCCTGCAAGAACACCAAGACCCCTGGGAAAGCAATTGTTACTATCTTTGTCTTTAAACACTTCTGTGTCCGCCTGTGTGGCAGCAGTGCCATTTTCTGTGACAGAAACTGTCTTGAGGTTAGGCAGTCTGCCAGGCTCAGTGATTGCGTGATCGTGATGCTGGATTGTGGGTGGGTGCCCACCGGGCCGGGGCATGCTGGTCTCCTGGACTCCACACGCCATCTAAATGGTACCAGTGCTATGCGTTAAGTCCAGGTAGACCCAGGCGAAGCACACACTTTGAGAGCATGGCTATGCTGTCTCTGCCCCTTCTAGAACCCTAAATCTTGAGATTCCCCAGATTTTCTTTTCTACCTCCTCTTCTCTGACCCTCCACATCCCCCAGCTGACTCCCCATCTTTCTACAGCTCTGGGCAGTGTCAAGCTGCACAAAATATCACACCTGAATTTCCATCTCTGAACTTAATTTGTTCTCTCCTGAGGCCCAGAAGATCCATCCTGTGCCCAATCATGGCCACAGCCAGTGTTTGCCTAGCACTTACTTCTTGCCAGGTCTTCAAATGATTATTATTATTGTTCTCACTTTACACATAAGAAATTGAGGCCAGGAGTTGTGGCTACATGGTTCAGTAGATGGGGAACTAGGATTCGCATTTTGGCTCCATATTCTCAGCTGCCACCCTAGATCGCCTTCTATACATCTTCTATACATCTTCCACTACAGAACCTCAGATTCAGGCTGTCCACAACCAGTCTCGCTGTCCTTCTCGAATCCACGCCATTGTTTCCTTTGGGTTTCATAACTCTGTCACAGCTTGCTACCTACCTACCCAAGACAGAAAGTTAGAGTTCCTCTTTCATTACTCCGCATCCCTTCCCTGCTGAAACTAACTCCCTCCTTAATATGGTATTTCCAAAAGCCATCTGCTTCTCTCAAATCCAACACCAATGGCTGGCTCAAGCAGAGACCAGACCACAGTGCTCATCTGTCAAGATTAGCACCCCCAAGCGACCTCTTGGCCTAGACTCTGAACTCTTCGATCCATTCAGATTCCAGCTTGAAGATGGCTTCTTCTGTTACCATCATGGTGAAGCTCACATCTCTTAACACAGACTGTGAAATCTGTGGGCTCAGGATAGGACTTGACTCCAGTTCATGTCTTTCAATAACCAACCTCCCCACACCTTCTGCTCCAGAGCCTGAACTGCATGCTGTCCTTAGAATGAGTTTTCTCTTGTGGTTCTTCCTACCCATTTATATCTGCCCATTTCGTTAGCTAATGCCTTCTTATCTTTCAAGTTTCGGTGTCCGTGTCACGTCCTTTCTTCTGGATGTGTCCCTGACCCTTTCAACTGCCCTATCACACTTTCCTGTTGCCTTTACCATTCTGTCTTGCAATTGCTTGTTTACTTATCTGTTTCTCCCGCTTACCTCTTCACATCTTGAGGGAGAACTCTGTGACTTGTTCTCTATTCGATCCCTGGCATCCAGCACGATGGCTGATACAGTCTACTTGGATAATGGGCTGAGTGGATGGCATGATGTTTAGGAGCACAGACTCCAGAGCTAGAATATCCAGGTTCAAGACAGCTCTGACATTTAGCAGCCGTGTGACCTCCAGAAAGTTACTTAACTTCTATATGCCTCCGTTTTCTCATGAATAAAATATGAACAATAATAATAACAACACATGGATTGCTAGAAGGTAAGATGAAATAAGACAGGGAAAGCACAGGGGTTGGGGTCTGGCATAATAAGTTACACCGAGTGTTTACTACCAGCCAGGTACTGCATTAGGTGATTCAGGGAAGATGAGAAAATGTTGATATTTTACTTCAGGGAACCAAAGAGAAATACTACGATGCATAAAATCACAGGGTGCTTTGGCAGGTTAGAGCTGAGCACCCTGATCAGCGCATGGTGCATCTAAGCTGAGTTTGAAGGGTAGGCAAAAGATGCCTTGCCCTTGATGAAATGATTATAATTCCCTGATAGCCAATCCTGATGACCACTCTAGAAATGCAAACCACACTGGTCAGAGATGAGTGTCATGGTAGAGCTTGTATTAAGTGTGGGGCCTTACTTGGCTTTATGCTATTAAAGTCTCAGGAAGCCTATGTCAAACCAAATCCGGTTTTAAGTGCTCTAGGGGAATCTCGTATGAAAGGGACATTGCATTTTAAATAAACTCTTTATACTGGAAAAGGACTTATATATGAGGGATAATTTTGTAGAATGAGTACGCATCCCCTAACACACCCAAAGTTCCTGCTTAATGTCCTCTTTGCCAATCCAAATCTTGCAAGGTCTTATGCAAGTGGATATTTTTATCAGTAAACCTTTCCTTCAGCATCTCAGCTGGTGAGGGTGTCTCCTGCACACTTTATCTTTTCCTCCCCCTCACCTTCAGTGTTCTCCATTACCTATTTTTTGTATGTTTAGTCTAATGTGTATGCACATCTTTCATGATCCCTGAGTCCAGGGATGGTAACTTGCATTCCTCTGTGCCCCTACAGTGTTAGAAATGTGATCGGGTATTAGGCACCCAATGTATGTCTGTAGGTAGAATTCAGATTCTCATGAATAAGATTTGCTTCCCATGAGGTATAACCAAACTCAAACTGGTTGCTTAGGAGGAATTGTAGACTCCAACTCCAACTGCCAGAGATGAATCATTGCATCCAACCTCAAATTCTACAAGAAAGGAACATTTATAAAGAGAAGGATAAGTGAAAATACCATCAAGGAAAGGCTTCTTTCTAAGTGTTCTGGGTGGTCTTACAAAGAGGAAATGCAAAGAGATGAAGAAAAGAGTCTGTGCTTGTGTGTGAGAGTAGACATTATTAAGTCTCCCTCCATGTGAAAATGTGACGTGGAAGGACAAACCATTGTCACAAAAAGGGAAAGAAATCAAACTAGAATCCCTGTCCCAGTCAGGGCTGCAAAGACAGTAAACTACCAGGGGATTCCAAACACATGGCTCTACCACAATGTCTGGTAGAAACAATTAATTTAAAGACACTTATGTAAAATATAGTTTGATGGTAGCTATTAAAGGACTCTAATATAGAAGCAGGCTGTAGTCAAAGGTGTCATGAGTGCACAGGACATCTTGGCCATTATGGCTGTTCTTAGTACAACCACTTTATCCTTGTTTCACACATGATTAATCCCCTTACTTTGCAATATCTCTAACCACAAAGCTTTGGGGAAGCATGCTAGGAAAATATTCTGTTCTCATCAAATATATTTAAAAGCTGGTGCAATATTTCTTTCTTATGAAATATGTATATGAAGTGCTTAATACCATAGAGACCTTGAAAGCCCTATATATTGCTTGTTCTAACTCAAGTCTCTCAACAAATAGCATTTGATTGATTCTTTTAATTCAATATTTGTGCCAATTCAAGAATATTAGCACCGTGGTACTTAAATAAATCTCCCTGAATAACAGAGTAGTCATGTAGATAAGAAATATCCACATACTGGTAGAGGGAGAACTGACTCTATCAATATGCAATGGCTTCTTGAGAAATAAAAACTCCAGACAGTAAGTTTTGTGGTTGTCAAAGTATCACAGATTTGAGAATTTTGTCGAATGTAGTTTTCTAACTAGTCCCAGAAATATGTTCTGTAAGATTGCCAAATAGGAGTATCTCCTATAATGGCCTGAGTGAAGCACCCTTCCACACACAGCACAGAATGTAAAAAAATGTAGTTTGGCCATTTGTACTACTCCAGTCAGTTAACCGGACATGACCTTGCAGCTTGGGTCCATGTAGAGCTGTTCTCCTCTGGGTCTGCCCTGGAGGAAGGTGCTGATCTCTCTTATTATGTCACCTCTGTCTCACAACAGCTTGTAGTTTCTTCTTCCAGATCCATCATTTTTGAATAGCTGTGGTCTTTCTCCATCTCATAAGAGTTCAATCAAATCTGTCTTAGCCATTCCTCAATGTCTTTCAATATTCCCCTGAACTGAGTTTTTTATCTCCAGCAATACAACTTTTGTCAGCCTACAGTTTAAGTTCTCCTCTTGTCTTTTTTATTTTTAAATTTTCTGACATGCTAGCTACCTCATTCCTTTTATACCTCTCGTTTCACTCTGAGCACTCTCCGCTCTTATTGAATCTCTGGTTTCCGTAAGGACTCCAAGTACCTTCTTTGGGCTGGAGCTCTCTCTGGAAGTATCACTCCTTCCCCTCCTGCCACACTAGGGATATCAAACTTCTTGTCTCTGGTTCTTCCAGGTTTCTTTGTATGGAAGCAGTTGCATAAAAATTATATCTGCAGCACTTCTTCTTTTTTAAATGTTTGGGGATACTTAGGAGTTTTTTGTAGGTGGTAGTGGGGATGAAATAATGACCCAGGAGATAAGGCACTGCAGATATGCATCTTAGAATTCTGGTTCATTCTAGGTATTCATGAGAAATCTACCCTAAATTAATGGTATATTAGATAAAGTGGTATCTTAGACATCAAACAACAGATTTACTCTGTAGTATTACAGTCATCCATCAGTAGTCAAGACAGGTTGGCTTCAGGACCCCCATGGATACCAAAAATTGTGGATGTTCAAATGCCTTGTATTAAATGGTGCCAAATGTGCATATAACCTATGCAATACTTTAAATCACCTCTAGATTATTTATAATACTTAATACAATGTAAATGCTATATATATTTATATAAAGATATATATATTTATTATACTGAATTTTTGATTTTTTGTTTTGTTTTGTTTTGTTTTTCAAGTATCTTCAGTCTGCTATTGGGTTCACTCAGATATGCAAAACCCATGACTATAGAATGCTGAGTATGTAAAAATAATTTTAAATAATGTTGAAATATAATATAGATACATAGATGTATGTATATACATACATACAGACAGAGAGAGAGGTGCACAAATCATGTGTGTGTGCACCTCAGTGAATTACCACAAAGTGGATACATGTGTGTAGCCACCACACTGGTCAAGAAATAGAATACAGCCGGGCTCGGTGGCTCAGCCTGTAATCCCGCACCTTGGGAGGCTGAGGTGAGTGGATTGCCTGAGCCCACAGGTTCGAGACCCTCCTGGACAACTTGGCGAGACCTCATCTCTACAATAAATCAAAAAATTAGCCTGGCATGGTAGTGCGCACCTGTAATCCCGGCTACTTGGAAGGCTGAGGTGGAAGGATCGCCGGAGCCCAGCAAGTCGAGGTTGAGGTGGCCAAGAGCGGCCACTGCACTCCAGTTTGGGTGACAGAGGGAGACTCCAACTCAAAAAACAAAAAAGCAAAGAAATAGAGCACAGTCAACACCTAGATGTATCCCTTTGCACACCTTCCCTTATTGTCTACTCCATCCCCAACTTCTGAAAGTTAGCCTAGGTTAGTTGTGCCTGCATTTGCCCATCATGGTGAGGACAGCACAGTGTGAGTCATTTTTCTCTGACTTCTTTTGCTCCATGCTGTGTTGTAAGAATAAACCATGTCATTTCACATGGCAACCGTTTGTTTCTTCTCATTGCAGTATAATATTCTTCTATATGACATCAGTGTCATCAATTGATCCTGCTAGCTTGCTTCCCATTTCTTGGCTATTTTGAATAATGGTGGATGGTCTTCAGTCTCTGAGATAACCCCTCATGATCTCTGCTTCTTAACAGTCATACGCTCGTGTGATTCCCTCCCAAAGGATGTGGCATTTTCTTGGTCATCTTTGCTTACTCACTTGGAGAGGAAAGCCAGCTGCTCTGTGGTACACTGCCCTGAGAACAGGTCCATGGGACAAGGAATGAGGGTAACCTCTGGCCAATGTCTATGAGCACCTGAATCTTGCCGGGAATCCTGTGCTGGAACTTGGAATCAGATCCTCCCCCAGTCCAGCCTTCAAAGCCCACAATCCAGCCTTGGGAAAAGACCAACTCTTTAAAGTCTCATGAGAGACCTTGAGCCAGAGGCACTCAGATAAGCTGCACACAGAAACACAGAAACTGAGATAATAAATGCTTACTATTGCAGGCAGCTAAGTTTAGGGAGTAATTCGTTCCACAGAGAAAGAGAACTAATATAAACCCAGGAATGGCATTGTCACAGGTTGGATGTATGCTCAACTTTAGTTGCTCCTACCAATTTCCCAAAGCTGTCGTAGCAATTAATACTCCAGAAAACAAAAATATGAGACTTCCAGACCCTCTGCCTCCTAACCAGTGGCTGCTATTGTCAGTCTTTTTTCATTTTTGCAATTTTTGCAGGGGCATCTTATCAAGGGGACAAACCAAGACGATTGAGTATCTTTTTGTCAGACTGTGAGCCATTTGGAAAACCTGCTTCATGAAGGGTCTAGTTTTCTATGTAGTTGCCTGTATTTTTCTTGTTGATATGAAATCTTTTCGAATTTAAGGTCTTTGTTATTTATATGTGTTTCAGGTGCTGTCTCCCAAACTAAGGTTTTTTGTTTGTTTGTTTTTTACCTTCTTGCTGAAGTATTTTTGTGGATATAAGTTTTTAATTTAAATGTTGTCCAGGTTAACCTTTATAATTAGTATTTTTGTTTCATGCTTAATACATCTTCCTCTACCTCAAGATTATGAAGTCATTTTCTTATGGTATCTCCTTGAAGTTATGATGCTTTGCCATTTATATGTAGATCTATGATCTACTTGGAATTAGTATGATGACAGGTAGGGGTCAAGATTTATTTTCTTCTGCATGAATAATCAATTGACTCAGCACCACTTTATTGAAAAAAAAAAACTCTCTCTTTTCCACTGCACTCCATGGCTTAATTTGCCACAAATCAAGTGCATATGTACAGGGTTTGTTCTGGGCTCTATTTTTCACTATTGGCCTATATTTCTATCCCTGAACCAAAAGCATGTTGAATTAATTACTGTGACTTTATAGTAAATCTTTCATATCTGGTAATGAAAGTCCTCTCACTTCTTCAAGATTGTCATGGATATTCTAGACCCTTGGTGTTTCAATATTAGTTTTAGAATGAGTCTGTGATTTCATAAAACAAATAAATTCTTCTGGGATTTGTATTGGAATGCATGTAATCTATAGATCAATATAAAGATCATTATTGTTTTATAATACTGACCGATTCAATTTATGAATATGGTATGTTACTTCTTATTTTTTTTAGAAAAAATTATAATTTTCTTTGTAGAGGACTAACACATTATTTTTTCACATTTACTCTTTGGTATAGGAAGCTGTTGAATGCTTTTGTAAAACTTCCTTTCTATTACATTTTATTTTCTGTTACTGACTCACATAAAAACTAAATTGTTTTTTGCAGAGTGGCCAAGTACACACAAATCTTGCTAAATCCTTAATTCTAAGAATCTATCAAGTTCATTATTTTAGATCTTATAAATATAATCTTATCATGAACAAATAATAATGCTTTGTTTATTTCTAATCCTTACAGTGTTTTTTATGACTTTCTTTAGAATATTGAGCAGACACAGAGGTAGAAGATATCTTGACTGATGTCAGGAAGAAAAGCTTTCAAGATTTCATCAATAAGTATAACACTTAGTAAATTTAGATAATCATGATAAAATCAAAAGTTAACTTTTATTTTTAGTTTGCTAACAGTTAGGGTTTTTAAAAAATTATAAATCGTGTTTGATTTCTCTAATATTTTTATGTTTACTTAAGTGATCATTTATGCTTTTTCTCATATTCCTTTAAAGTGGTAAGTTACATTGAATAATTTTTGAACATCGAACCAAAATCACATTACTAGGATAAACACAAATTGACCATGGTGTATCATCTTTTGTATACTGCTGGTTTTGTTTGCTACTGTTGTAGGAGTTTTGCATGGCTATTCTTGAGAGAAATTGGTCTATGACTTTCTTTTCATCAACGTTCTTGTTACATGTTAGTATTTAAGTTTTGTTATTCTCATAAAATAAATTGAGAACTACTGACAATATTGCCATACTATGAAAGATGTTAGAAGCATTGAATTTATTTCTTTTTTATTATTTGTACAACTCAATTAGGTGAAGCCAGTTAGGCCTATGATCTTCTTCATGGGAAGATTTTCCACTATGAATTAGTGAACTTCATTTTTAGTAGGTAGTGGTTAATCCAGATTCTTTATTCTTGTGTCACCTAAATCTTCTAATATATCCATATAATCTTACATGCACTATCTTCTTAAAATATGTATAATGTTTGTAAGTTTCATAGTGATAGTCCAGTTTGTCATTCTTGGTTTCACATCTCTTCTTTCTTAAATTCTTAATCAGTTTTGTGAGGTGTTTATCAGTTTTATTAATGTCTTCGAAGAACTAACTTTGGGATTGTTGATACTCTTAAGTGAATGTTTATTTTTATTCCATTAATATCGGCTTCCATCTTTATCATTTCCTTTTATACGTGTTGGGTTCAATCTGTTGTTTGTTCTTTTGCTTCTTTTGAAATGGACATTTGGATTCTTACACTCTGGTTTTCTTTCTAACATATGCATTTAAGAGTACACATTTTCTGGGTTTTGGCTGCATTCATTAAGTGTTGATATATACATTTTTGTTTTTTACTTTTTATACACCAGTTACCAGAGCATGTCCTTCTTTATGTGCCCAGAACAATAATCTCTATTAACCTTGTTTTATCAGTATGCTGAGAGTGCGCCTGAACATTTCAGCCTCGTGGCCACCAGTAGTCACACTGAAGGGAAAAAGGGACAAACACAGGGCTCAACTCTCAGTTGCTTTCTGCTCTTCTAAATCTTGACCCTACAGTGCAATGCCTCAGCAGCTTTCTGATACCCTCAAGCAGAAACCTTGCATATTTCGACCACTATTTCTAAATGTTCTCACCTGGAAATTTGGTCCGAAGCTTCTAGTCTAAAATTGTCAGAAGCACAACCTGTATTCACTTTTGGCTTACTGCTGAAGTAATGATATCAAGAAAAGAGCATTTATGTTGCTTGATGTGACAGAAAAGCTAGTAGAATAACATCACAAGATTTTTGAAATTTGGTCTCAGAGAGTTTGAATATAAAGCTCAACTGGAGAGCTTCAAAAATTTAATAAACCATTCTGGATGTCATCTATAAATGGAGGACATTACCATCTTCTTCATGACAGTTGAAACTATTATAAGTCTTGTACAAATAATAACAATTATTTTTGCTTCTAGAGACTTTTGACAATCCATGACGTTTACAATTCCATACCAGCAAAATCACTATAATTCTTTACTTGAATACATAAAATCACAAATGTTTATATTTTGAAGTTGAGAAGAATTCAATAGTGTTTGACCCACCTTTGGAATATGCTGTCATTAGCCTTAGTCCTTGTTAAATTTAACGCTTCCAACTCTAGTGAAATAAACTTTAATGAGGTGAAATAATATATTAGAACTTCTCAAAGGACACCATATCCAGACTCATCTATCTCCAGTCTAAACTATTAAGAATAAGTAGTATAAAGCCATAATCGATCTGCTGAAATTTTAAATCTAAATTATTCACTGGTTTACCTTAGAATATGATTAGACATTGTGATAATGATTAGAATGCCATTGTCTATATAATAATTCATCCACTGCCAAGAAAGCTCTAGATTCAAAGAAAAAATATAATAATATTGGCTCATTTAAACAGGTTGATTAGCAATGGAAAATTTTTCTCTAAAATAAAGTAGAGATTATGGACAACAATTAATTACTATAATATCTTAAAAGTTATGAAATGAAGTCCAGGTAATTCATAAGTATATCTCATTAAATACCATTAGGCAATTTATCTTTTATACTGTTTTTTTCCCCACTAGCCATGATAGTCTTATTAAGCAGTAAATCAACCTAAGTTACTGCTCTATAAATATATTTAATACTCATACATTTTAATGTGCATGATATATTACCTTTGTTTAATACTTTTTCCTTCATCTCTTTCCCAACTTAAAAAAATGATACTTTTCAAATGGCATTTTAACTCCATTAGGAAAAAATGTTTATGTGTGATGCAAATAAGCCACATATACATCTATATTTCAGACTTTGAAAGCTGCCTTATCACAGTGCCGTTTTCCATGCCAAACGTCCCTCAAACGAAGTGATTAGACCATTCATTTTGGCATCGCTAAGTACTGTTTGCTTCAACCTGGAGTTCATTGTTGGCTAAATTATATTCTTTTCTGTTTATGAAATACTGTGGCAAAGCCTCACCATAGCAACTAAAAGTCATGAGAGGAATTGACAAAAACTCTGCTGTTTTCTCCTTTGTGAATAACTTTATGGAGATTCAAAAGTCAGGAAACTAATCAGAGTCTCTCTCTTTCTCTCTCTCTCTCTCTCTCTCTCTCTCTCTCTATATATATATATATATATATATATATATATAGCCAAAAAAGAACGTTTCTGAATCCATTCTTTCTATCTGCATGCTCCAAGTCTCTGGCATTCCTTTCATCTTAATCGCATCTGAAGTCTACCCTTGGATTTCACAATCCCTGCTGCAGGATTTCAAGCAGCAGAGAAGGTTTCAATAAGGAGTACAAACAGAATTGCAGCTCAAAGTGGTATTTGGAACATAAGTGAAGTCTCTTTTGTTATTAACTAGCTTGACAAATTACACTTTACTTGGGTCTTTGATTTTGTGCCAATGACTTTCGGCTCTCTTCCTTTACCGTTTGTTAGCTCTCTTTGATGGCAACTTTCTGGCTGCTGAGCCGTGAGGTCACCACATGAAGGTAGAGTATGTGTTTGAGTTGTTCCGGATTTCAGCAATTATGCCACAATCCCAAGCCTTCCTGGGACTTTCCTGTGAAGTAGAGCATAATTGCGTGTTCTCGTGTGTGCTGTGTGATAAGGGATACATACCTAGAAAGTTAAAGGGACCCCGATTACTTGCAAATCAGAAATAATGCTTCTAGATGTGTGCACATCTCCGCTAATGCTACCTGAATGCCTTTGTGTTCTTGCAGTCACTTGCTCTCTTTGAAGCTCTTTTTCCTGATCCACATAATTAAGGAATCTTCATATAGGCTCTCTCCAGCCCTCTGAATCCCGGCATATACCTCGCTCCGCCTGAGTTGGGACTCTATTGTCCCATTCACTTTTTCTATCTCACTTGCTTTCATTTGTTGTGTATCAACTGAGCATTTTTTCTGAGATACCTCTCTCCAGAGTAAATTAAATCCCCCTGTTATGATAACCAGACCATCCTGACCGTCTCCTCTTTTATACTTTGCACCCTCTTAATTGCTTACTTATTATATATAATTACGTGTTTCATATGTACACCCCTACCGTGTCTGTTTTCCTTCTGGTGACATTCCCCAAGTCCACCGCAGAGAGGTGATCAATAACACTTGTTAACCTCTGTGGCCACGCCACAGGGGCTTGGAGTGATTTGTATTCTTTTCCCAAAACCACCATGAATGTGCTCCCCAGTTATAGCAGAGAAATATAATAGATAAAAATCTTGTAGAAAGTATAAACACATGAATCATTAGAAAACATTTAGATGTGTATTGATCTGTTACCTACAGCATATATGAAAACTCTTTGCTCTGCTACAAACACTGCTTCAAAACAAATCTTTCTTCCCCACCACTGACTCAAGTTTCACCCTGGAGGAGCCTTGCAAAGTGGTTTCCAGCATAGAATAACAAGCCATTTCTTCCCTTCCTTGTCTACGAGATCTGACAATTAAGTTCACAAATTCATGCTTGAGAAAGTGTCACATACCTCATTGCTGAATATCACTAGGGTCACCTTCGAAGTACTCCCTTTGGGAAGCTATGCGCTGACGCCAGCAGAAAGTCCAACCATCAAAGCAGTTTTGGAACTCTTTTTCTGGAATGGCCATCAGAGCTGTCATCATATTGCCCTTGATTTCTTGGATGTCATCAAAATGTCTTCCTTTCAATATTTCGATAATTCCTTTATATTTGGGTAAAGAAAAAAGTCACTTGGGGCCAGATCAGGTGAGCAGGGAGAATGTTCCAACACAGTGATTTGTTTACTGGCTAAAACCTCCCTCACAGACAGTGCTGTGTGAGCTGGTGCATTGTTGTGATACAAGAGCTCCTTCAGGACCATTTTTTTGCACATACTTTTCTCATGCCAAGATTTTCAGTTAAGATTTTCCTAACTGTTTCTCTATCAATGTTTATTTGGTCTGCTATGTTTCTCACAGTCAGCTGATGATTTTGACACACAATTCGATGAATTTTTGCAATATTTTCATCAGTTCTGCTCATTACTGGTTGTCCTGACCTCTCTTCATCCGCGATGCTTTCTCTGCCTAAGAAACCGTCTAATCCATTTGTAGACTGCCATCTTCTTTGTGGCATTATCCCTGTAAACTTGGACTTACATGTCCCTGATTCATTTCCACTCTTGCCAAGTTTAACAAGAAATTTAATCCTTGTTCATTGCTCTAATCCAAGCTCTGAAATTCTCACCATGGCACAAAAAAAACCATGCAACAACAATAATGAACGCCACTCAGCAAGACACTGTCACACATTGGCACAAACACAGCTGTGAGACACTAATATACCAAGGTTATGAAACGATACCAAGGTGTTTGTACCATGCTGCCAACCTAAGTGCACAGTGGCAAGTCTGGGAACGTAACTGGCAGACCTCATATTTGCAACTTTTCACCCCTCCCTTCTGTCTGTTCTCACTATATCCAGGCAAAGCTGATGGCTTCTTACTTTCATTCCATGACTTCAGAAACTGGATCTCACAGTGCCTTTCAAAAAGAAGAGGCTATTCAAGGCTATGGGTGACTACCTTATCTCTGGAAAGCAATTTGGTGATTTTAAATGTCCATAACTTTGGCTACAAAAAGTTCACATTTTAAAATTCTTCCAAAGAAATCGTCAGTTGTATATGGATATTTAATCTACGCTATTATCCATGCAATGAAATCTATAGCAGTAAAAACAGAGAACCCAAAATTCTCAACTCTTGTGGAATGATAATATTCATAGGCACATTGTGTGAACACTTTGCTCACAATCTTTTTTTTTTTTTTTTTTTTTTTT
>NW_007245233.1:48829-76592 GCF_000164805.1 Carlito syrichta | reverse complement strand
CAGCCACCGCAGTCTCGACCTGCTGGGCTTCGGCGATCCTTCTGCCTCAGCCTTCCATGTAGCTGGAACCACAGGCCTGCGGCACCACACCCAGCTAATCTTTTGATATATTAGCGAGAAGATGTCTTACCATGTTGCTCAGGCTGGTCTTGAACCCCTGAGCTCAGGCAATTCTCCCACCTCTACCTCCCAAGGTGCTGGGATTACAGGTGTGAGCCACCACGCCCAGCCAGTTTATCATCATTTTTAAGATGATAACATAAAGGAAATGCTTACCGTGTCATGTAGGTGGGAAATCCAGTTCCACATTTGTGTGTACTGTATGATATGGACCTTCTAAAATCTCTTTAACAAAAATGGCTAGAAAGATGTCTTATAAGGAAGCAATTGTGATGGGCAGAGCTTACGCGGCTCTGTAGGATCTGTCTGTCCCCTGCACCACCATACTGAGGTCTCCGGTTGTAAAGAATATTCCTCTGCTCAGGTCTTGCAGGTTGAAACAGGATGTGGATCGTGAGTAAAGGGCTTTCTTTCCAGGGAGAACGGCTGTTTCTTTCCTCCTTCCATTCCCAACCGGTCTTCTGTTTCTTCCACCTTCTCATCTCTCTTCATAGTATTTCACCTCTGCTCAAATATTTCTTTTATAATTTCTCAGGATTCTTAGCTATGGTACATTTTGCATTTCTCAAGTAGTAAACCTTTGATTAAACTGAACAATCAAAATCTTGATAAGCCTTTTCTCTGGCCTTCCATCACAGTTTCCTGCAGCGACTGTAATAAATTAATACAAATCAAGTGGCTTAGAATAATAGCAATTCGTTATCTTACGGCTTCTGGTGCCAGAAGTCTGAAAGTCAGTCTCACTGTGCTGAACCACGTTCACAAGATGTCAGCAGGGCCGCATTTCTTACCGGGATGCTGGGGCTGCATCCGTGGCCTTCCCTGTTCTAGCCTCTGGAGGCTGTCCACATCCCTTGCCTGGTAGCTGCGTCACTCCAACCTCTGCTTCCTCAGACACGTTTTCTCTTTATCTCTGACACTCCCGCTTCCTTTTCTCTCGTACGAGGATGCTTGGGTTACACTGGGACCCAGGATAATCCTCCCATCTCAATCAAGATCCTTAATTTAGTCACATCTACCAAATTTCTGTACCATATATAGCCTGGCGATGAGCATGTGACCATCATTTTGCCTACCAGTGTTCACAACAGCTCACCATATTTAGACACACTGGAGAAACTCCATGCTTAAATGCAAAAGGTAAAAGAATCACTCAGAGCCCAATGCAGACACGATAAAAAGTCACTAGCAGCAAGTTACATGCCAGTGTGAATGCCTCTGGACATTTATTATTGCTTGAGATGGGCACATGAAAGTGACATCACCTGAATCGGGAAGAAACAATATCTCTTGGCAACTACATTTGTGGAATATCTGTTTTTGCCTTTAGATCATTTGATTCCTACTTATTTTTATTATACTTTCCAAATTTCCTGCTAAGCGTATTTGGCTGCTTATTTTTAGGAAGATGGTTAAAGTAAATTTCAGGTTTTAAAAAAAAGTAGAAATATAAGAACCAAACATCCCCTCAACAATGAGTGAGAGAGTAACAATCTACCCATCTTTCAGGACCAGCTCAAATCTTACCTTCTTCAGGAAGCCTTGAGAAGTTTCTGACCGATCCCCGCCCCCCATCCATGTTGTTAAAGCTTAGCACCCCTTTTCCCATCTTCCCCCAGAATTTTCTCTGCATTCTTAAAGTATAAAACAGGATTGACTTATATTCAGATCCATATGATGCAGCTGAGTCTTTCTACTGGATTGTGAAGCCTTGCAAGAGAGAGAATGCGTTTCATTCATTGCTATACCACCCAACTCCTACCATCATCCCAAGTCTGCCACAATGCTCTGATAGATAATTGATGGTAAGAGGCTATGATAGATGTATACCTATATACATGTACTATATACGGCTTATGGTGATAAATATTTTTATAATAAAATCACAAACTCTATAAAGGCCAACGCCCATTAAACACCTCCCCCCTCAAAAAAGCAAGCAATGATGCCTACACGACACTTTTCTATTTAATGGTTTGTTTAGAATCTTGTCCTTATTAGGGGACCTTAATTCATTAAAAGGGCACTTGGTTTTTTTCCTTTACAGATAGCCTTGGGACAAAATAGTAAACCAAAGCAATTCATCACCTTTCCAGTCTAAGTAAACATTACGTATGCACAGTGAAGATATGCTAATTAGACCTAACTAAGGACAATTAACACCAAGTTCAAATTATCAAGTATTTTTAAAGAAACGGAGTCTTATGGTTTTAAATATAAAGGGAACCTCTGGCTAACTCTTGGCTGCAAATAAGCAAAATTACACTCCACTGAGTGCATTATTTGTTTGTGCTCAAATTAATGCCATTGAAAGACTTGATGTTCTCCAGGTTCCTGGATTCCAGAGTTTTACCCGTGAAGGTCTGCTGCTCTCTGTTTCAGTCAGTGCTCCCTCCCCAGGTGAGCTCCTACCCCAGCATCTGAGCTTGTCCACACTGTGGTCCCGGCATCCATCTCAGTCTCACCTCCTGTCGCATCCCTCACATGTCTCGTCGCCAGCCATTCCGAACTCACGCACCCTCTGCCACTGTGCAGAGTGCGCCTGACAGGAGGTGACCTCTCTCCCTTCCAGTAGTGGTAGTTTTCTGTTCCTGAACCCTCCCTCTGTGCCAGGGATACCTTAGATGGTCTGTCTTGGTGAATCCACCACATCAAGCCTGGTAAGTAGGTGTGGTTGTCAATTTGGCCTGAAAGGAAACTGAGGCTCTGGGAGGTTCATGACTTAGCAAAGGTGGCACAGTAGGGGGCAGAGACAGGGCACAGCTCCGGTTCTCTCTGGCTCCAAATTCTCTACCTCCACCCCTGAGCAGTCTCTGTACCTACCCCTGGAGACATCAGCTTCCCTCGTGCCCAGTTAAAAAATCTTCTCAGTCGGACTCGGTGGCTCAGCCTTTGGGGCTCACCAAAACCCGTGCCTTTGGGAGGCTGAGGTGAGCGGATGGCCTGAGCCTGCGGGTTCGAGACCCGCCTGGGCAGCGAGACCTCATCCCTACAAGAAATCAAAAAATCAGCCGGGCGTGGTAGCGCACGCCTGTAGTTCCGGCTACTCGGAAGGCTGAGGTGGAAGGATCGCTGGAGCCCAGCAGGTCGAGGCTGCGGTGGCCGGGGGCGGCCACTGCACTCCAGACTGGGTGACCGAGTGAGACTCCAACTCAAAAAAAAAATCTTCTCCCACTTTAGACTTTTCAGAACTTTCTCAGGCAAAGTTAGTGACTCTCTCCTCTCTTCTCTGTAAGTAACTATAAAGACCTTCTGCTCCTCTGTGCTCTAAAGGCCACATTCCACAAGGATGCAACGCTTCAGACACTCATCTCACATGGAGTGCCAGGGCCAAGCCCATCAGCCAGTGCAGCTGTCCACACAGAACACCCTCACGAGCTCCTTCTCCCGGGGACTCACAAAAATAAAAACCACCCACACTGTAAGAAATCAATACATGTTAAAGAGTATATCCTACCACACGAAACAAGGTTAACATAAGAGCGATTGCCTATCAGAAACTAAATGATATCTGCTGTCTTGGGTGGTTAACAGTTTCTGTTTAGGAAGAGACTAGTAACGTGCTTATGTGCCTCAATAATCATGTCATGATGGTAATAATGAACCTGGATGTGTTCTTCAGCTAGGAATTCTATGAATGGTAACACCGTTAGTGATTACATTCTGCTCCTGCCTGGGTGTGATCTGAGGTTTTCCTGAGTGTAGTAGAATGAGCCAGGACTAATCTTTGCAGGAAGAATAGCTTCCTGATTGGGAGCAGTCCTTAAACTTTCGAGCCCATCTGTCAGGGCCACAGGCACCGTGACATCTGCCTCCACCAAACAGCCTTCCCGGCTCCCTGAAGCCGAGGGGATTGCTTGCAACTATTTTACTTCCCATTTTGTGAGGTCTGTAACAGAAATAAAGTTAGTATCTCTCTATTCCCAGGCTATGGACTTCTCAAGGTCAAGGTTCGATTCTGATGTATCTTTGAGTCTCCGGTGTCTGAGTAAAAGCTTAATAATGTTTCCGAATCAGCAAATAAATGAATGAATGGATGGACTAGTATTTAGCAAGATGGAGAAGAGGTTCATGCCCACATGCTGGTTGGGCCGTTTGCTTGTTTATTCAGTCAAAGAGGAGCCTCCCTGTGTGTTTCATTTCCCGGAAGTCTTAGAAAGGCAGGGAGCAGATGACACCGGAAGAGACACAAAGTTCTTGTCAGACCATGTGAAGCCGCATCTGCTCAAAAATTTACGCTTTTCGTAATTTTGCCAGATAAAGATGAGCTTAATAAAACCCTTTTTAAATTGCAGTCATGCACCACCCAATGATGTTTCTGTCAACTATGGACCATATGTATGATAGTGGTCCCATAAGATTGTAACGGAACTGAAAAATTCCTTTTCCATGTTTAGATCCACAAGTACTTACCACTGTGTCACAATGCCATATGGTATTTAGTACGGTAACATGCTGTACAGGTTTGTGGTCCTAGAAGCAATGGCTTATACCATGTGGCTTGGGCGTGTAGTAGACTCCACTGTGGAGGTCTGTGTAAGTGCACTCTGTGATGTCTACACGATGAAATCACTTGACGATGCATTTATAGAAAGTATCCTCATTGTTAAGTGGCTCTTGACTGCAAAAGTGTCCTTCAAAGAGAGATTACATTAGTCAAATACTTAAGTAAGCTAGAGGTCCTGCGGGACTCCTGGATGGTGTCTGGATCAAGTGGGGAAAATTTGCAGCTGAAGTTGGGAGATGAGATGGGGATAGAATGTTTTGTACAGCCTGGAGTTTCCACGAGGGTGACGAGAGGGGAGAAATGGACACTGGAGATTGGAACCAGGGGCGGAACCACAGAGGAACTGAAGCAAAAACCCCGGAAGCCTGTGGTCCTTCTACCCTGGGGGTCACGCATGGACCAGCAGAGTCTGTGGTCCCCACGGGTGCGAGGTTCCACACCTGACTGGCTGCCCAGCACCGCTAGCCTCTCCTCTGCCCTCCTTGTGCTCACTCGTGGGAAAACCTCCTCCAAGTTCCTGCCTGTTCTATTCAGGCTGGGAGAGAAGGAGAAGGGGAGGAGAATTGAGAAGAGGAATAAAAGCCCTTTCTCTCATGTCTTTCCTTGCCTCTCAGTAAGAGCTCAGATGACTGAGCTTGACCCTTGAGCCCTAGGGCCTTGGCCAAAGAAACATGAGAGGGAAAGCCCCCATGTGTGTTTCTGTTACTCTAATTGACTCTGATCTTTAACTCTGTTTCCACAATATATCTACAGATATTTTCGTTTTATTAAAAAGTTCTGCAATTGGCATGATGACTCACTAATGTAATTCCAGCAGGTTGAGAAAGCAAGATGGAAGGATTGCCTGAGTCAAGGAGGTCGAGACCAGCCTGAGCAACATAACAGGGCTTCATCTCTACAAAAAATCAAAAACTTGGTCAGGCATGGCGGTGTGTCTTTGTAGTCCCAGCTACGCGGGAGACAGAGGCAGAAGGATTGCCCAGGAGGTCGAGGTTGTGGTGAGCTGTGATCATGCCCCTGCACTTCTGCCTGGGCCACATAATAAGACCCCAAGGAAATAAATAAATTTTAAAAAGCATGCTCTTTTTTTAATCCTGTAGTTTATCTCCCCCCTCCCCCCCCCTTTTATTTTTACTACAAAGGACTTTTGAATGACTCAGTTAAAAAGTCCAACAGTGCCTTCTATTTTGGCATTTTCTGATTTCAGTTTCAGTGAGAAGAGATGTACATTCACATCAAGAGGGCTTGATACCCTTGAGGCTTTATTCCCTAGTTAATTTGAACATATTCCTTTCAATCTTGTCCCCACTCTTGATATATTCAACAAAATTGCCGCCAGTGCTAAAGAAAAGAAACTTGAGTCCAACCAGGACAAATGTTGACAGGTCTCACACTCAGCTCTGTGCAAGGCCTCATTGTACAGGGCATGGGCTTTAATCTTGGCAGGCGTGGCATCAGCATCATGCACCTGAACTGCCACATCATCATCAGGGATCCCGAGGCCTCCTGTACCCCACTGCCCACGGGGTCCCTCTGCCAAGTGAAGGCCTAAGGAGGTGGACACGTAGTCGAAGTAATTCCTGTGTTTCAAGAACAGTGATCATGCAAATGCCTGGAACTGAAAATCTAACTGAGCCTTGGGGAAGGAAGAAAAAAAAAAAAAAAAAACAGGGGCGGATGAAATCCCAAGTCCACCTATAAAAGCCCCTGTGGAAACTTTTGCCCTAAAATGAAAGTTAAAGACAGAGCAGTACATGTGTAGTTTCCAACCAACATATTTTGTATATTTTGTATTCTCAGATAAGCCATACCAGGCACTCCAATCTTTCAAAGCAATTCTTGCCAAGAATTTGGTTGTTGCAAATGAGGATAAGAGTACACTCGGAGGCATTTTCCCCTCCCGGGTCTCCTTCTCCATCCAGAATGAGCCAAGTAAGAGAACAAAGAGAGAGTGAAGTGAGAGGTGATTGAGGTGTGATGACTTCCCTGTCTGACATATCATGCCCACATGTGTTGTGAATCTCCAAAGAAGGGGAAGATTCTGGGTTGAAGGTCAGATCATGGTACATTCCACATATTCCTTAATTTGTAGCATATCTGTCAAGACGCGTAGACCTCGACCAAGAGCTTCCAAAGAAAGATCCAAGCATCTGTAGTCAGGCAGACCTGGATCTGAGTCCTGAGCTGTATTTACTGGCAACGAGAATTACTTATATGAACACCTGTCACCTTGCCTATAAAAATAGAAGCACTTGCATTTTCCTCCAAGTGCATTATGAGCATGAGATAGACAGCAGAGATGATGATTCTAGCTCGGCATCTGGTACTACCAGGATCTGAGCAGACGCTGGTGGATTTCCTCATAAATTCCAACTTCTCTGAGATCTGTCATATCACAAGCACTATGGAAAACAAAGAATCAGAGGATTACGTTTACTTAAGCAGAAGAGGGCAAGAATACTTGGGTAACCACAAAACAAAACACGTAGAAAAAACAAGACATTTATAAAGTTGTAGACAGTATGTGAGTATTCAAAGGAACAGAGGAAGTTGCCATCAGAATTAATCAAGGAGGGCTTAGATTATTTCAGCAGCTTTTTTGCAGAAACTGCATGTATGTAGATATTAACCACAATAGAGTTTGGCTAGTTATCTGAGATCAAAAAACAAAGGTGCCAGTGGAGAATCCACAGGGGTGATGAGAGCATCCAGTCTCCTGGAAAATGAGGTCTTGCTCTTATTCATTTCATAAAATGCATGGAGCCACCCTAATGCATTTGCCTCGTGTTCTTTTGAAATGAGGCATCAGGTATTTGAATGGAGGAACGAGTGAATGGACTAGTAAATGAATGCTTGGGTTAGGCCAGGAGATAAATACTATGTGTCAGCCATTGTTAAGCTACTGGCCTAGGAAAGTCAATTTGGGGTATCAATGCACTTCTAAATTGCTGAGAAAATGTGATAAGTGGTACCCCCGAAAACATGTTATGTGCAAGCTGTATCTGTTTCCCTAGGTCCCTTTAAAGAAAGCCCAGACACAGCTCCGAGATCCAGCAGGCAGTGTGTAAAAACTTTAAGAACGTGGCCCTGGCCTACGGAACACTTGTGGATCCCACTCCTGCTCTCCACTAAAATGCTCCAGAACCAGACCAGTAATTCCTGGGGTAAGGACTGACCCCCTCACGGTCTTGCCTCAAGTCCGGTAGGAACAGTCAGGCCTAGCAAGCCCATGATATTGGTGCCACAAAGCCCTCTGCAAGATGCTGCAATGATGATAAAATATAGATCCAGACCATAAAATCACACATTATGAGCCTGGACTCACAGGAAGGTGGTGCAGGTGAGTTCCTGTTCGTGTGGTCTCAGCGGTGCTCAAGGTACATCTCCTTTCACACACCCTCCTCTCAGGCTTGAATGTATGTGAATTCCACTCTCCTCTCTCCTTGAGGACTTGTTCTCTTTAAAATTATAAATGCTACTGGGTAATATTTTAAAGGCATCTGTCATTGGAACTCAGTGGAAATCATCCATGAGCAAGATAGGGTAGAGAAAAGGGGAGTCCATAGTTCATACTAGATACTGCAGGGAAAGTCAGGGAAATTGCTGGAGATGGACAGGTTAGGGGATGAAAAAAAAAAAGAAGAAGAAGAAAAGAGCTCCTACGATATCACATTTGTTATCGACTCAGTCCTGTTCATAATCATATCCCATTCATTGAATTAGAAAAAAAAAAATCTGCTGAACTCTGTCCTGGTTGCTGAGGTATGCCTGTACCTCAGGGAATTTATAGTGTGCTGTGTGCGGTAGGTGGATCTAAACTGACTGATGTAGCAGAGACCTGAGCAAACAGAAAACGAAGAGTGGCCTACTCTGTTTGGGACCATAAAGACAAAGATCCGTGGAGGTCACAGCAAAGGAACTCATCTTTTCTTCTCTCTTTCTTAACTATATAAGTACAGGACCCTTTGAAGAAAGCCATTTAAAAAGGGAGAAAATGTGACAGAACAGGAAGTCGTGCATTCCTGGTCTGGGAACTATTTTGAGCAAAGGCCAAAGTGGGGAGAGGGAAAGTAAGTCTGGTAAATATGACACAAACTGCGGAAACACAAATGCTCTTTAGCAGATGAAAAGATCAACCCTGACCTGTCTACACGAGGGATAATTAAAAGGAGCAATTATGGGTGTACTCAGAAACATGCATGAATTCCGAAGAAATTACTCTAAGTGAAAGAAGTCAGTCTCAAAAGGTTTGGTACTGCATGATGCCATTTAAATGGCATTCCCAAAATGACAAAACCATAGGAGCTGAGAGCAGATCAGTGGTTGATGGGGGGTGAGTTGGGCCAGGGGATGAATACATACTGTCAGAACAGGAGAATTTGTTTGGGTGATAAAACTGTAAAGATGGTTACACACATCTCTCCATGTGTTCAAATTACCAGAACTGCACGTACACAAAAAAGTAAATGTTATAGTGTAGAATATTTTAAGCAAGTAAATTCAAACTCTCCCTAAAAGTCGCAAAGAGGAAGGATAAGAGAGTGTGTATGATAATAGGTGACTCCATTTAAATGTGAATATCATTTAGGGCCAGATTATGAGGAAACTCAGATGGCAATGGCTTGGCAAGCACAAAGAAAAAGACTGCATTTCAGGCAGTGTCTCATTTGCTCTTCGAGAATCTCCTCCACGGCACAGAATAAGAAACCTGGACTTGCAGGGACTGATTTCTTGACAATCAACACGCCGTTATTAGTGGCAGAACCAGAATTCCAGCTTATGTCTGTGTCTCTCTAAAGCTTTCAGGCTTTGCAGTGAAACACATAAAACAGAAGAGCACTGTTTCTATTACATTACCAGTGGGACCCCGATGGTATAGAAATAGCCTGGGGAATACATACTGTCTGCTGCTCTTGGGTTGTGGTGTGCTTATGCTCATGCTTGAATAAAACCAGATCTTATAATAAAATGATTACTGTTTTTCAAAAGTATGTATTTGGGAGAATATTTCGAAAACTGGTCAAATTATTCCAAGCAGAATTTTATGCCAAAAGGATTTTAGTAAAACCAGAAAATGAAGATAGTGCTTTCACATGGATGAGTAAGGGAATCAGAGCTGCCACAGTTCAACAGTGGAGAAAGATGTTTCAGAAAGTTGTATAAAAAATTATCTGTCATCCTCCTGTTTTCATCAAATAGATATGACAATACTGGTTACAGTGGAGTCAGAAAAACAGACATTTTCTTAGTGATGTAGAAATGATCTTACTGTCCAAGACTAGAGTAAGTTCAACATTTCATGACACCTTGTAATCATTCTCTGGAAGGAAAAATCAGTATAGACTTTGCCGGAAAAAATGATTCCCTGACTTTATCTAAAATAATTAAACACCCAGTCAAATTCAGTGGCTGACCTCTTCTGAAATCAAAAACATGAAAATCTGAAGATTAAAGGCACAGCTTGCTCTTTCTCCCAGAACAGTTAAATCTTTCTGTTAATCACTGCACAAGCCTATGTTTTCACATCCAAGCATATATCTTCATGGATCCTAATTTGAAATAGCTGATGGCAGCAGGCCCTGGGAACCCCCTAGAGGGAAACACAGCTGCTGATGGTGGTGGTGAACCTCCTTCAAAGCCTCCAGCTCTTAGTATTCAGGTAGGCATTTCTCATGGCAACAGAGCAGCTTAATGAACTTTCATATATTCTTTTCATTATCTAAAATCAATCTATCATCCTTGTCTGAATCCGTTTCTTTTTTCTCTTCTGCAGCCGTAAGTTTTCAAAACTTGGCTCATACAATTCAGAGCGCTTTCATGCTATTCCAGAATGAACGTGTCACTCTCTGTGCGTTTCTCCATAAATCTGGGACATAACATGGTGTGTATGCTCACACGAGAAAGTCCAAGGGGGACATTAGAATTAGAATACTCCACTTCAGCCTATATGTTGGCAACCACACAATCCTTTTTTCGGATGTGACCATTCCCCTTCATAGTATTCTTACTGACCTATTGGAGTTTACTCACGTTTTGCATTTTTGTTATACTGGGTTTTATTTTAAACAACTTTATTGAGGGAGAATTTACACAATATAAAATGTGTTTTAAGCGTACTGCATTGGTTTTCGTATTAGATTTCATACTGCTGCCACAACAAATCCCCATAAACTTGGCAGCTCCAAACAGGAAAAATTTAATGTCTAACGTTTTCTATAGATCAGAAAGCTGGCTGGATTTAGCTAGATCCTCTAAGGGTCTCTAGACTGAAGCCAAAGTGTGAGCAGGGCTGCACTCTTTACTGGGGGCTCTGGGCAAGAACCCACTAAAAAGACTTTGCAAGTGGTTGACCAAATTCATTTGCTGTGGTTGTAGGACCAAGATTCCTGTGCCCTTGCTGAGTGAGAGCCTGGGCCAGTCATCATTCTCTGAGGCTGGCTGCATTGCCACCTAAGCTCTCCAAGTGACCCCCTCCAGCCATGGTGGCGGTTGAGGACCTCTTGCACTGCTCATCTCTCCAGCATCCCTCCCACCACCTTCCTCTGACTCCAGTCGAAGAAAGTTCTCGGTTTTTAAGGACTCGTGTCATTAGAACAAGCTTATCTGGATAACCACGGATAATCTCCCTATTTTAAAGCTCACACCCTCATTACTTCTGCAAAGTCCTTTTCCCATCTGACCACATACTCACAGCTTCCAGAGACTGAGGCATGGACAGCTTTGGAATGACACTCAGCCCAATACAATTTTTGTTTCATCTGATCTTCCAAAGATCTGATTACTGGAGTAGCGTATGACTTTCATGAAACAACCTGGTCCAGTACTGGAGTTTTCATAAGAATTTCTTGCATTTTGATTCAAGGTATATTGACTTCTTTAGGCAAGAGGATGAGTCTGACATGTTTTAGTGCTCTTCGATGCCAAGTACTTTCAAATCAAAATTCCCTAGCACCGTGGAGGTAGGCATCATTGCCCCATTATACAGACAAAACAGACGAGGCTCAATGAAGGTGAGTGATTGGCTTCAGGTCACACAGTATGGGCGGAGGGGGCCGAGATTTGAACTTAGGTCTTCTCTACAATGCAAATCCTGTCTCTTCAAGGCAAAGATGAGCAAAATTTACCATCATTTCCCAAGTGTCTCAGTTTCACTACCCAAGACGACTTTGTCCTAGAGACACACATTCTTTCCTCTATTCAGTCAGCTCCTACTTATTGAGCTCCTGTTTTGTGGCAGCTACTCTTTCAGGGCATTGAGGATTCAGCAGAGAAGACAAAAACACAGCAGGTACCACGCCTGGCTTTCATGGAGCTCACATGCTGAGACAGATGCAGCCTAACAGATGTATTAGTTACATGGTGGCCTCCAAAAGTGGTAAGTGCCACTCAGAAAAACAAAGCAACATAAGAGGCAGGGGAGGGCTCAGGATGAGTCTGGATGAAAGAGACAGGACATAGGATTTTAAATGAGTCAGCGCAGGCCTCACTAGGAAGGTGAGGCTTGTGCAAAGAATTAAAGGGCGATTAAAGGGTGAGAAATGCCCCAGTGACTGATCTGCCTCAATCATGGGTGCCCCGTGACGGGCCTCCTCTGTGATTGGTATCCCAGTGACAGGTCATCTTCTGTGACGTATGCTTCAGTGACAAGTCCTCTTCTGTGAAGTGTGTTCCATTGTCTGGCTCTCACATAAGCAAAGTGTGTATAGGAACAGAACAGATTGCCAGCTAGAAGCCAGAAACATGCAGCACCATTAAGTCGACCCTTGTGCTCTAAGATCAAGATGATCTGCGGCCTCGTGATCAGAAGAACAAATATATACTGAGTGGGTGCCACAGGCAGGCCAAGCACTTCACAAGTCCCACGACAACCCTACAAAAGCAGCGCTCGCCATCATTCCTGCTTTTGCAGCTGAGCGTGCAGGCTTTAGGGTGCTTCTCTGACCTCCTGCGGTCACTGGTGGCCCGCACCCAGAGTCATGTCTCCTGGCCACTGTACCCTGTTTCCTCTGAGGAGAGACAGCAAGAGGACAAGAGATACCGCCCGGGCGTTGTGAGAAAATCCTGATCTCCACTCTACTTCTCCCTTCACACAGAAAATCCCCCCAAACAGGGAGATACAAAAGGCATGCTAAATCTTAAACACACGCCTTAACCGGAACCAACACACAACAAATTTACATTTTATAATGTGTTTTTATGCAGGGAGGAGGCCATGAGAGGCTTGGAGAGAACCTCTCAAAATTTTCTCAAATTTGGACAAATTACAAATCAAGACAGTTAAGAGCAAAGCAATAGACAGGCAGAGGACACCACGGGGTTTTCAAATCCCAGTGTGTCCCAGACAGCCGTGGCACCTGGCTTGGGCTCAGACCCCACCGGTGCATGTTCTGTTTTCACTGCTTCAGGAAATGTACCCCTCACGTCCTTGACATAGCAAAGCCGATCCCGGCAGACAGGGCACAGCCAGTAAATTGTTCCTGAATTTACCTTCCCTACTAACTCACATGAGAGCTTCAAAATCGCAATAGTCTTTTCAGGAAAGGTAAAGAAAAGGGAAAGTAGAGAAAAATAAAATAAAATGAAAGAGGAAAGAGAAAAAAAGGGAAGGACCAAAGATCAAAAGAATCAATTTCCACTGTGGTTTTCCCCTTGCAACTTAACTTTGCCCAAAGCCAGGAAAGAAATGCCTATTTCTTATCTCAGATCTGTTGAGATTATAATGTTTATGTCTTTGACTGCCAAGTCTCATATTTTTTATATTACTTTTTATCAAAGATCCAGTGAGGGCAGCTCCCTAGACTTGTTTCTGCCTTTACTCTTCTTTCTTTTAATAATGGCTCAGAAATCCAACCACTCTCTGCCCCAGTCCACTGGTTTTCATTAAAAAATGAAACATTTCTTGGATAAAACTTGCAAGTGCATAACCTGCTCAGCTTAAGTAAACCTCATCATGATATCTTGTAATTCTCAAAGTTTTGCTTAGATGCCTCTTTGAAAAGTTTTGCAGCAATACCCTTAAAAAGTCTGATGACTTTTAAAGCATGCTTTCACAATGGTACTTTGCCTTTTAAAGATTGAAAGTTCAAGTTCTGGAATGAAGAGCAAATCCTGGTTTGAATGGATGAGATTTAGGATTTGTTTATGCTGAACATGCTTAGGAGTCAGGGCTATGGGCCAGGTCCTGGGGCCAGCTGAGCACTGCAGAGTCAAAGGTCAACAAGTGGAGGTGGAGATCTACATGTCAATAGACATTCTGAGCATTTTTACTGAGCAGGACCCCAGGACTCTGATTCTTTTCTCAATTAACCAATTTAGATGCTGCAAGTTGGCGCTGGGTGACATTACTTTTCTCATGCAGCTTTTAAAAAATAATTGTGCAGAAGTGTCATATTCATGCAGAAAAAATGCAGTTATCATATGTGGACAGATTGAGGGAATATGACCTAGTGAATTCCCTTGTGTAACCAGCGCCCAAGTCAAGAAATAGTCATGTGCATTTTAGCATCAACAATCTTTTGTATGAGCTGACAAGTTGCCAATTTATATTTTCGTTTGTTTGTTTTAGAGATGGGAGTCTCATTATGTTGCCCAGACTGGACTCAAGTTTCTGGGCTCAAGCCATGCTCCTGCTTCACCCTCCCCAGTGGCTGGGTTTATAGGCACATGCCACCTTACC
The DNA here is from genome assembly GCF_000164805.1 of Carlito syrichta. NCBI lineage: Eukaryota > Metazoa > Chordata > Mammalia > Primates > Tarsiidae > Carlito > Carlito syrichta. Next base: position 62,289 of record NW_007245233.1, on the reverse strand, counting down.
CTGCTGGGCTGCCAATTTAAATGTTACTGATAGCATCCTGATGGGCTGAGATGCCTGAAGAAGGCCAGGGTGCAAGAAAGTGCAAGATCCCTGGGAGGAGGAAATTACAAGAACGTATGTCTGAAGGTTCCAGCGGGATGTTGAGAAAGAACTTCTATGAGGTGATAATGGCATCCTTCATTCCAGTGACCAAGGAGCAGCTCAGCTTCCCCCAATCGGCCTAGCCCAGGGAAGTCAGCTACCTGGCAGGATTTTGAAGTATCTGACACCTGAAGTGGCATTATTTTGCCGTGAGTTTCCTTGACTAAACATCTACACACACACACACACACACACACACACACACACACACACACACACAAGCACTCTCACTAGCCAGGAAAGAAACCGAACTTCCATCATCACAGACATTAGCAAAATCCAGCTTTCCATACTGATTTCAAGTTGCAGAAATGAAATATGTAAAAAGAGATTACAGTCATATTAAGTGGTCTACTTCTCAGCTGAAACCAATTAAATTCTTGACAAGCAACGCTGTTTGGGAATCTGCACTTTCAAAAAACTCTACACAATGTAAAGTTTAAGTCACACATGAAAAGTACCACATAATTATTTTAAAATTTAAGATATTGATTTAAGTGTCACAAAAGCCACCTCAGTTAGATGTCCCATGAGTCTTTTCTTCATCGCACTATTACTAATACGAGTTCTTAGAAACTGCACAAAGAACAGAAAACATGGTATTTCTGAGCACTTTAAAGTTGCCTTATAATTTTCCTTATTTCATGGATCATTTATTCCCACGTTCATGTGAAAATAGAGTTTCACAGGATAGAGCTCTTCCAAGAGGGTAACTGACTTCTGTAAGTGACTGATCACACTAATAAAGGGCAGATGCCACCAACAGCTACTGATTTCCTAGGAGAGGAAAGGGAAGAGCCAGCGACAAGTGACTACCAGAATGTTCTGCGGAGCCCTCCTCATGTGACCACAGCCATGCATGCAGGTTTCGAACAGGTCCTGGATCGTCACCCTATAGTGTCCATGAGCCTGAGCAGAATGTCTCTGAGCTAGGGGAGACTCCCCCGGAATCCAAATCCCCTGTACCCCCAGCTCACTCCTTCTGTGTTGTGACTTTGGAGCAGAGCCAAGCTTCCCCATGTCAAGTCTCTCCTGTGCCACTGAACTTGGAGTAGCCTCGGGCAGTGACTCAGCCTCTCTGCACAGCAAGGATGAGAAAAGTATTTCCCTCCTAGTGTTGAGGTGAGGTTGAAATGAGATGACACACACCTACGAGAGTGGCTGGCACTTAGTAAGTGCTCAGTCCAAAAGAATTTGCACTGTTGTTGGGTCTGCAGCCATCATTTATGCTGCAAGATAGAGTTAACATCTGCCATTCCTCACGAAAATGACTGAGCTTGGGAAAGCATGGGATGCATCTAACGCTGATAAACACCAGCCTGGAGCAAAGAAGATGGAATGAAGCGGTGGAGAATCAAAGCGTAATTAGGGTCTTATGTCACTAGATTGATGGAAAGTTCAAAGAGTGCAGGCCTGGACACAGGTGTCATCTGCGCTGCGGCCTGCCGATTGGCCTGGCCAGACCCCCGCATGAGCTTCTGTGTGCTTGTCGCACCAATGGACCATCTCAAGTTCTCACGATTTATAACCTGGGAGGAAGTGAGACCCCATCAGGAGCCCCGAACTGGGTATGAGGGTGTCCCAAGACAGGACCCAGAAGAGACACGCGGTAGCTGTGGCTACACCGTCCCCAAGGCGAGCCCTGAAGGTTATTGTTGCCCCAGGGAAACTCAGTAGGCTTCTCCCTATGAGAAGTTCTGAAATGCAGTTCTAAAAACCAGGCCAAAAAAGAAGGCAGGAGACAAACGTGTCACCTCCCAGTCTGTTTCCGCCATCCATTCACTGTCCCAATGTGGGACAGTGGGTCAACTTCATTTGTTCTTCAAAGTCAAAACCAGGGATAAAGTCTTGCCTCTTCCATCGTTTGGTCAACAACCTGGCATGAGACGGCACAGCTGAGTTGTCTGACCAGGCAAGTATGAGACACGGACAAGAGTAGGGGAAGCTACGTCCGCCACAGCAAAAGAAGCCAGAATCCAAAGAGAAACCTGGACAGTGGTGTCCAGGCGGTGCTGGGACCGGAGGGAAGTATCAGTATTAGAAAGTGTGGACGAGAGGATGCACTGAGGGGAGTGACCACGCTGGCAATCACCAGCCCCGGGGGAGCACTCGCCAGCCCCACCACTCGGAAGAGGTGGGTGCCGGCCCCAGATTCATGAGATTCAGCTAGGATACCTCGTGGACCCACCTCTAGGCAAAGCATCATTTGTCTTTCAACGTCATTTTCACCGAGACCAGGGAATAGCTATTTCTGAAACTTGGTGTGCTAGGAAGACAAAAATCTACGTGAGAAAACATAAAATGATAATCTGACCTTCAAATTCCTGACTGAGACTGTGGCCCAAGGACAGAGTACCCTAGAAAAAAGAAAAAAAAAGGAACTATGGTTGTAGGAGATTGTTATTCAGCTCTCTAAGCTTGGGTGTTGCTTGATCGCACAATCCTTTAGAGACACCTCTCCTCAGCACAGAGTTCCAGGAGCTCTAGTAATAAAACAAGCTAAGGAAAATATTGAGCGTTAGGTATGTAACTGCCAGGGCCAGATATAAATAATAAAGCAAGGGCATATTGATGATTCTCAAAACCTGACATAAATACAATTAGCTGCGTGTCCACCTCTGGCTTTTCTTCTGTTTCCAGCAGACGTGCCTGCTGGGGAAATGCTATTAGGTGGGGCTCCCCTTGGCAGTGAGAATAATGAAGATGACACACTTTCCCATTTCAGGACTTCCATGTCAAGTTCTTTTCGTTGTCGTCTTCTTTAGAATCGAGGCTTGGTTTTAAAAAGAAGCCTCCTTCTCCTCCTCGGCTGCACATGACTGAGTGAGCAGGTGCTCACTGCGTGCACACGGGACACCCTCCCTCCTCCCAGACCAGGAAAGCGTCTGAGCCTGTAAGTGGCAAAATGAAGAACTCTTTTATTTCACAAAAGAATGCTGTAACCCTGACCCCCACAGATGACATGGTTTGCATGGAGTAGTTACATGCATCTCCTTTAAAAGTACCTGCTTTAAAAGCAGCCTTCTGGGCCATCTAAACGCATCTTTTCAGCAGAGCTCTGCTGAGGGAAGTCAAAATGCAAGTGGAGGATTTATTTCATCTGGATTTCTTGAGCTAATTATTTCAGGGCCTCATCTGCCTCCTATTATTTCTGTAAAAAGTAAGAGAAATTTTCCCCCCAAATTAAGGTTCTGGTATCAAGAACAAAAGGTTATTTTTTATTAAAATGTGTAGGCTGCTTTCCAATTTTTTTTTTTAATCTCAGGCTCAGGGAAGCTGAGAAGATGAATATGAGTTGAATTTAGCATGAATAGGCACACAGGATCAAGAAAGAGAGACCAATGTCTCAAAATGGTATGTGAGGTGCATTACCCCTCTGGGGTGCAGGAGGGGCCTTCCCGTGACCTGTGTGCCAATCCCATTGTTCCAGGGTTCATGAGGGCAAGGTATGCCCCTGCCTCTGGAAAAGGGGGGCTCCCTCTTGCCACCCCCACAGCCTGAGGTGGCCCTGCCCGTCCACGAGCCACATCCCCAGTTCTCCAGGACCACTCAGGGTAAGGGGCTATTCTGGAGAACTTCTGTCATTCTTGCCACACTCTCCATTAGCTTAAATCTTCTTTTTCTGTTTCTTCACCTCTTTCGCACATATCCAAAAGTGTTTAATTGAAATTAGGTTAAAAAATGTTTTGAGCAAATGAGAACAAGATGAGAGTGGTGACCCAAGAGAACAAAGGAATAGATTCTTTTTTTTTTTTTTTTTAATTTATAATACCCTAGAATCAAGGTCTATTGAGTTGACCTCACACATTCTCAAAAAAGACTTCAAGATTTTAATGACTCGGTGCCTGTAGCCATGGTGTTTTATTTTCTTGTTTAATCCTTAATAGGTTTGAATCATGTGTTCAACAAATATTTATATTTTGTGCCATGCGCAAGGTTTTATTCCAAGCTCCAAGGACACGGGGTGCAGGAGAAGTGGACGAGGAAGAGGAGCACAGGGCAGAGGGAAGGGCCGGGAAGAGGGGCCTGGACTTCATTAAGAGGGCAAGGGCTCTTATTCTGAGTGCAGAAATGCCACAGGGCGGTTTTAGACATGTGGCTCTGTTGAAGGCAGATCATAGGGTGAGGACGGGGCTTGGAGTTGCACAAACAGAATATTTCAGAAAAGCCCACTGCAATCCAAAGAGGAGCAGCCGTCCCTTTCTGGCTACCAGGGCAAAGGAGGACACAGAGCTGAGGCTTCCTCCTCCAAACATTTCTGAGTCAGAGAATTCCCAAAGGCTCTGAGAGCACACTCTGAAAACATCAAGAGAAAGGATGCCTCCAGGCCCCCAGGCTTCCTGTGTGAGCCAAGCTGCCGTGTGGCTGTGTTCGGAAAATTCTAGGTTTCTGTCTTGAATGATCTTTCCTTTGGAAAAGCCTATATTTCGCACACACAAATAAAGACATATATTTGCAGATCGTATATACTTTTTTTATCAAATAAAAGTTCTTTGAAGTAAGAGAAAAATTCCATTTACGTGTTCAAGGCTGCTCCCTGTCTGATGGACTACAGTGCTGCCAGTCCACGGACTACAACTTGAAACCAAGGTCTGTCTAGAGCGTCTTTCCTGGAACCCATTAATTAACCGAGCACATCTAGAGGGGCAGTTAGGGGCAAACGGATTGTTGTCAAGGGTGGTACGCTTTTCTGAAATTTACGTGTTCAAGGCTGCAATTCCATGTCCACTCTTCTCAGTCCTGCTTCATTTCTCAGTGTTGACGCTCCACCTAGCCGTGGGTGGCAGACGCCCAGGACCTGCCATGGCCTCTGCAAGCTTCTGCCCTGTCCTCGACACGGTTTACTTCCCACCTGGGTGCCTCTGCCCCTCCCTTCACTTTACACTTGGCTGGTCCACTTGTGGCATGATGAGATTATCCCCTCCTGTGACGGCAGACTTGATCGTGCCAACCACTCAGTGCAAACTCTGCATTCACTCGAATTTTACTATCATACACCAGTTTGGCTTTGTGAAACTTAAAACTGCCCCAGCTAAATGGTAGGTTAGATAAAAGCGGAAAGCACACCCTACACTTCTTTGGACCTCCCATGGCGTTTGCTTGTAATGACTCTTCAGTAAAAATACCGTGACAATCAGACCACTCTCAAAGCCAAAGGGATGTTGGAAACCCTGTAAATGAAGGCCTCTTCACTTTCAGTGAGCTTCAGCATTGTGAGTGTGCAGGCTGCAGTCCCAGCAGTTCTGATCCAGCAGGCCTGGATGAGATGGTCCATGGGCCATCAGCATCACCTGGGATTCTGCCTTTCTAATACAAGCTCCCAGATGTTGCTGCCAGTCCACGGACTACAACTTGAAACCAAGGTCTGTCTGGAGCATCTTTCCTAGAACCATTAACTAACCCAGCACATCTAGAAGGGCAGTTAGGAGCACACGGATTGTTGTCAAGGGTTATACACTTTTCCGAAATGCTACACAATAGTTCTGTATATACATATCTGCAGTTTTTTGTGGAGAAGACTCAGACATGCCACTGGATCTTCAAAGGTGTTAATACCCCTGATATCAGGACACTGATTCTAGGCTCACCTCCTCATCTGCAAACCAAGTCCCAGAAATGTTAAGTGATTTGGACCTTATCATTCAGCAAATCTGATGACCTCAGGCCTTATATCCAGAGACCTTGACTCTGGCCTGTACTTTTTCCACAAGGCCACATTACATTGAATTGAGACATTACTATGCCTGCCTAGGCTCTCTGGACTAACACGTCTACCTGCTTAATGAATTCGGGAGATTTTGGTTGTCCCATGTACATAATTATTTCCACATTCTGCAAGAGAATAGCTAAGTGATCTGACGTTAATAACTCAACGATATATTCATATATGAGGTGGATCCCCCCAAAATGGAGGTATTTGTTGGAAGGCAGGACCCTTGTAGTACAGTCTTCCCCTGCTAGGTAAGTGTTCTAAGAACGCACTGGCATCAATGTACCAGCTGGTATTGGTGTGAGAGCCTGCGCTCGGCTGCAGTTACTTTTTTTGGAGATTCTTTCAATGTGTTTACCCATTTCATGAATGATTTATGAGTGCACCTGTTCATACCATGCCGATGTTCAACAGTCTTTATGAAAACTGGAATGACCCTCAGGGTCCACCCTCCCTATTCACTCAACTTGTCCCAAACAACTTTTTTTTGTATTCTTAGATTTTAAAAAAATCCTCAAAGGGAAACGTTTTTGCCCATGTGGAAGAGGCGAACCAAAAAATGGCAGAAGGACTAAAAGGCATCAAAATTGATGTGTTCAAAAACTTTTGAGCAGCAGAAAAAGCATCTCAACAGCCAAATTACATCAAACGGAGAATACTTTCAAGCTGACTGGAATTTAAACATGAAAGAATAAATGCAGTATTTTTTTATAAATAAAATCCAGGTTATCCCCCCCCCCCCAGGTATTTTGAACTGCTGAGCACATCAAATTATCATTTTACCTTAATTTGTATTATTTGTTTGTTTATTTATTTGTATTTATTTATTCTGTTTCTTTATTTCAATAGCTTTAGGGGATACAAACAGTTTTTAGTTGAGGCTTTATGTGTGCCATTTTAAAATGCCCAAAATAATTGTACATCTTACAGTGCTGGAAAAGGATCCAGTGCCTATCTATATAACATATTAATAAATACAACATTTTTTGGTCCATCATGTTATTTTATGCTTCATTTTCCCTTATTTTAGGTTAGTGTAACATGAAAAAAGCTAATGATCTATTTTTCCATTTTTAGGTGGACTCTATTATGATATAAGCTACCTAATTGGAAATAGTATCAACATAATCAGTTTTTATACAGATGGAAGTGTGAGCATGTGTGTGTGTGTGTAAAATACAAAAAAAAAAAAACCCTAAAGAAAGTCAGTCACATCGCTGTAACAACAAGGGTTGACCATAGAGCAAAAGAGCACTGAGCATTCAGCAAAGAAAGAAAAAGTGAAGAAGGACAATAAATCTATTGAAATGTCTTCCTTGAACAAAAGCAGAGGAGGAAACACTTTTGTCCATGTTGGTCATAATGTGTTTCCAGTGAAGTGAAGTTGTGTGGTGGTAAAAAATATTAACTTCAGAGCTACATATTTCTAGTTTCAGATCCTAGCTCCCCTATTTCCTGGCTATGTGACCTGGGCAATTTATTTAACCTTTCTAGACACAGTGTTCCCATCTGTGAAATGTAGACAATTACTTACTTAGTAGGATCATCGTGAGAATGACAGGAGTCAGTTCTTAGAAAGTACCTGGCACAAAGCAAATGCTACATGATGCTTGTTAAATAAATTATTTTCTTGTACCTGTCAAGAACCTGTATTACAAACACATTTTTAGTACTCCATTAGATAACTTAGCCCACCAAGCCCAAGCATTACTAAAATCAAAGCAACTTCTTATTTCCATTAATTCTAAATCTCATGGATTTTTTTTAGTAGAATATCAGTGGAGTTTCATTTTGGCATGACTATCATATTGTCTTATAAAAATATGAACCCTAAACAGCACTGGAATATTTTCTACAAAGGAATAACAGTGAGACGCGATCAGGCTTTCCTTTAGCTATCCTTAATTCTATACATTATGGAATAATACCTCCTCAATGTTAGGAACAAATTATTTTAAACCTAGAAATCTAAATAATATTGTCAATAAGATTATAAAGACAAAACAGATAATTTCAGACATGCAAAAAAATGAGATAGTTTTACGTTTGAATTTATTTATAGATACATTTTAGCAAAACAAAAAGGCTGTCTAAGAAAAAAGAAACTTGAGGAATCCAAGAGGCATGAGTGTAAGATTAAATATTTCCGAATGAAAATTGAATAGCAGGTAAAGACAGTGATCTGTCCAAATTAGGACTGAAGCAAATAAAACTGAAAAAAAATGCATGTGTATGAGCACTTTATGTATGTATATATTTATATATATGTATATACACACACACACACATACACGAAAGAGTAAGTTTTTATTTATTTTTCTTTTTAAATTGCCAAATAAATTTGTGTGTTTTGCCGGGCTCGGTGGCTCAGCCTGTAGTCCCGCGCCTTTCGGAGGCTGAGGTGAGTGGATTGCCTGAGCCCGCGAGTTCAAGACCCGCCTGGGCAGCGAGACCTCATCTCTACAATAAATAAAAAAAATAAGCTGGGCGTGATAGCGCATGCCTGTAATTTCAGCTACTTGGAAGGCTGAGGCAGAAGGATCGCCGGAGCCCAGCAGGTCGAGGCTGCAGTGGCCGGGAGCGGCCACTGCACTCCAGTCTGAGCGACAGAGTGAGACTCCAACTCAAAAAAAAAAGTTGTGTGTTTTTATGGGGTACAGCACAATGTTTTGAAATCTGTATACAATGTGGAATGACTATGTATTATTTCACATGCTTATAATTTTTTGTGATAAGAATAAAAAACTATTTTCAAGGGAAAAAATGGTATCTATTGAACAGATAAATAACATAATTAAGACATGGGAGATGTTATTGTTAAGAATATCATGTATCTGCCAAAAAAATGTGTATTCTATTAGAAAATCAAGGGAAATAGCACATGGCAAAAAAAATGTATAGACATGAAAAAATGTACAAGATGAAATGATATGAAATAATTTTAAAAAATAGAAAATAGAAATAATTTTACCTTACTCTTGCAACTTTTTGTTTGAGTAGGAACTATCTAGCAACATAAAATTACACTATTTTACCTTAGGATACAATCATAACACATGGTCCTAGAATGAATATAATTTTATAATTATAGTATTTTAACAAGTATTTGCTTTCAAACTTTATGATCAACAGAAAAATACTAATATGAAGGATTTCATTTTAGTGGCTAAACACAATATAAATAAGTAACTCTGACAATACAAAAGTGATGTCAAGATGACAGAGTTAGGAGAGCTAGAGTGGTAAAGAACAGCGATGGGGGGTGTTTTCATTTTCTGCTGTAGGGGAAGCAGTAGGGATTGCCTACAAGAGAATTTAAAACTTCAATACTGATGATTTAAAACTCAAAATCTCACCAATTAAAAATCAGGCAAAAATTTATTACACCAACAAATATTTTATATCAGCATCTACAATAATCATCATACTTAATGAAGAAACTGTACACATACATCTTTTAACATATTTTAAGTCCAATCTTATCTTACCATTGCCATTCCATTTAGGTTTAAAATAGGTAGGCCTAGCCAACACTGTAATGAAAGAAAAAGATGCAAGAAGTAGGTAGAAAGAGGAGAAATAAAATTGACATTTTTATGGAACAAGCTAAAATCAGACTATTAGAATTAATAAGAGATTTCAGTGAGTTTTAAAACACCAAGTTCTAAGACTTCATAAAGAAAAATATTAGCTTTATTAAATTTTATAAACCAAAATCTGTCTCATATTCTCATGTTCTTAGATGAGATGGCAATAGATCAGTTTCCATCACATTTAAAATCAACACAGTCTTATAATTTCCAGGTGGAATGTTTACATAATTCAGCAAAATTATTCTCAAATTCATATGATAAAATAGCTAATGCAATGATTGGAAAGAAGGTCATATCAGTGGTTTTTGTCTTCCCAGATAACAATACATACTACAAAGCCGTGGTTTAGGTTAAAAGGCACAGTGCTGATGTGAACACAATTAGACCAAGGAACAGAATAGACCAGTGGAATTGGACAGATTATCTCAGAGACAGACAGACCCATGTATCTATACAAGTGTACACATATATGAATCTAAGAAATATATCATTATACAAATGAGGAAAGAGAGACTACTTAGTAGATGGCAATCTAAACAAATGGAAAAGAAGAGTTTCTACCTTAATCCAGCAACTGCTCCACCCAGTACAATGTGGATCCCAAGAGAATAAACACCTAATGATGAAACACAACATTATAAAAAGAATAGAACAAGATAGAGAATATCTTTATGAGCTAGGAAAGACAGCGAGACCTCACCTCTACAATAAATCAAAAAATCAGCCGGGCGTGGTAGCACATACCTGTAATTGCGGCTACTCGGAAGACTGGGCTGAAGGATCACCGGAGCCCAGCAGGTCGAGGCTGCGGTGGCCGGGAGTGGCCACTGCACTCCAGTCTGGGCGACCGAGTGAGACTCCAACTCAAAAAAAAAAAAAAAAAAAAAGACGTGCTAGTCTTAAAGTTCTAAAAGCACAAACATAATAAGGCCCCAAAAAAGTGCTTCAAAGGGAATCAATTTTGGAGCAAACTTCTTCATCTTTTATATTAGGGAGGAATAGATAAGATCTAAAGTTCATTCATCATATTTTGAAATATAGTAATTACCCCCAAAAGAATTGTAATCAAACACTAAATTAATGAACTTTAGTGACTGTGGGGTATGGATATGTAATTCTGGTAATAGTCTAGAAAGTTCCCCTTTCGTTTCATAACTTTCAGTGCTCTTTGAATATTATAATTGTGTATACTAATCACATTTCGATGACTTTCCCCCTCCCTTCCTGGTGCATGGAAACTGTCAGGCGGGAAGAAGTTCACTCGGGGAGGAATTCAAAATGAGATCTAGAGTCAGTGAGCTTTTCTTTTTTTAATAATCTCGCAAAAGCATTCCAATGAAAGGTTTTCCTTTTATGTAAAATAAAAGGATAAATATTCTCTTCACGGATCAAAACTGATGCTGGGAAATCTCTAAGTTAGTAAGATATAATATAATATCTTATGTAATATAAGGGGAATTTATTGTTGATGAAGCTGTGCCAGAATGACCATCACCAACAGTGCTATTTACACACTCTAACTGTACTTATTAATCCTGGATTTTATACCCTTTAGCAGCAGACACATAAGTTTTTTTAACTAGCCAAGTCATTTTTCATTTACAAATTTAATCTTATGTGCTTAATTTCTTAATTTTTCATTCTTTTTCTTAATTTTCCTTATATTTCAACTCTTCAGACTTACACGGATCATAACAAGTGGTTTCATACTTTTCATGAAAGAAAAGGAGGAATGGGAGGAAGAGAGGGAGGGAAAATGGAATTAGTAAGATGAGTTGTTAGCCAGTGTGCAACAGAAAATCCAAACTAACAGTGACTTAAACAAAAAAGGATTTTTTTTCTCATGTGAAATAAGTCCAAGGTTGACAGGTTGCACTCTGATTTCCCCGGTTTCTCAGGTTTTTTCTCTTTCTGCCATATTATTGCCAGCACACTTGTAACCAGCCTCAAGGTCAACAAAGTATCAAATAAAACTGGACCATTAGATCTTCTTTCCAGACATCAAGAAGTACCAACTAGAGAAAGAGAGAATAGGAAAAGGACACTTCTTCCCTTTGAATTGCTTCCTTTTATGGGACTTTCCAGAAAATCTCATGTAACGCTTCTATTTCCATCTCCCTGAACACCACATCACTATATTTCTATTAAAAGTCTTCCTTCTGGCCAGATAAGTATTTCCAGTATCATGAAATTTTATTATCTTTAAGAGAGTTCTATATATGTAAACTGAAAGAGTATGTATTGATTTGAGTCCTAAAGGACCTACAGAATTTATTAGTTACGAAATATTCTTTGAAATCCAAATCCGTAGGCTATGAATCAGATCTAAATATGTTTATGCCTACAAGTTAAGCACCCACTCACTGTTTATAAATTATTTAATATTTTAATTGATTTATAGAAAAGAAACTCTATGGAAATTAATAACTAATGACAGTACTATGGACCTCAGCCTTCCAAAGTCAATTTGTCCTCTTAGGATAAATATTTTCTTATGCACACTTTACTATCCTGAGACTATTACATGGCTTTAGAATCCATATAATGCTCTAAAAACAGCATTAGTGGGTTGCAGTTTACATGACACAGTAAGCCTATCCAGTGCCAATTAACTTAGCATTAGACAGAAATGTGGAAGAGAGAGCAAGGCTGCCTGCAAAAAAAAAAAGAAAAAGAAAAGAAAAAAAACATTATGGAGGTTTCAGATAACCAGAAATGACTGTCAGTGTCCAGAGCACAACATACATGTTAATCTTGAGAGACGAGCATGCAGACATGCGTGCAAATCACATCAGACAGGTGACTCCCAGATCTGGGTGTCATCAGCTTAAATACCTCACTAGTGGTGTAGCACTTGAATAGTGAGCATCCGCCTTCCATTATTTAATGCGGCTGACAGTAAATTATAAATTATAGGTGACAAAACAGACAATCTTGACAACCAGGAATGGCATTAGGAACATTCTCCGATGAGCAATCGGTAACTAGCAACCCACCAAGACTCTCATTTATCTCCAGTGGATACACACTCCTTGACTTGATTTTACAAAAAGGTTGACTAAGGACCAAATTGCTCTTCAGCATCCCTGGAGCTGGAGGCAGGATCACGGTCCAACTCTTATAAATCCTTTTGCAATAAATAACTGGCATTTCAAAATGTACATTCTTCTGGACAACTGTACCAGAAAATATAAAATACTGTAGTCAGTTTCTGTTCTGTAGATGTGTATGTCATGTCTATATTTGCAATTCTTCCACCACAAGAGGTACTGCTGTTAGTTGATACAATTTTCTGCTGTTAGTTGATACAATTTTCTGCTGTTAGTTGATACAATTTCACAAGAGGTAATGCTGTTAGTTGATACAATTTTTCTCTATTTTTCCTCAAAAATAGTTAACAATAAAGTATTAACTTAATAAATTATGTATAGTGGAACATTTGGAAGTGGAAGTTTCATATCTATTATTTCCCCTCCTCCACTCCATACACCAAATGCCAATAATACTCTCTTAATCATTATAAATATTAAAAATTACCCCAGGTATTTTAAAACTGTCATCTAGAGTTGGGAGAACTATTGGTCAATAATAAACTGAGGACCACTACCTTAACATAATCTATTTATAGCTTTTATTATGGTAATTTAATATTATTTCAATTTTGGGGGAGCGGAAAACTACAAGTTACTAAAAACTTTTTTGCGATTTAAAAAATATTTCATTAAATAAGCCTTTACAGTCTAAAAAAAAAGTCAAAAAAAACCCCCCAAAAACACTACTAGGAGTAGCACTCTGTGGTGTACATTCTAGCTCTCATTACAAATCTCTACTATCAAGCATATTTTTCTTTCTTTATTTATAAACATATTTTTTATTTTAAAATTGTGGGATACAGTTAAGGGTTAGGTATACAAACATGTTTCGTTCAGGTCCCCAGACAGATACTGACTACCGTTAATCCCACCTCTCTTCCCCTCCCTCCCCCCCATAGTTTCCCACCACTGTCAATCCTTTTC
>NW_007245233.1:36063-48809 GCF_000164805.1 Carlito syrichta | reverse complement strand
CAAGGTCACTCAGTATTATAGACTCTAGTTCCATCCAGGTTGCTGCGAAGTTCATGATTTTGTTCTTTTTTATGGCTGCGTAGTATTCCATCGTGTATATGTGCCACATTTTTTTAATCCAGTCCTCTTTTGATAGACAGCATGGTTGATTCCAGGTTCTTGCTATTGTGAACAATGCCGCGATAAACATACGTGTGCGGGTATCTTTTTGACAGAGTGATTTGAGTTCTTCAGGGTATATTCCCAGTAGGGTGATTGCAGGGTCATATGGGAGGTTGATATTTAGAGCTTTTAGGAATCACCACACTGCTTTCCACAGAGGTTGCACTAATTTGCACTCCCACCAATAGTGTAGAAGTGTTCCCTTTTCACCACACCCTTCCAGAAACTGTTATTTTTTGAGTTATTGATAATTATCATTCTGACTGGAGTTAGGTGGTATCTCAGGGTGGTTTTAATTTGTATCTCCTTGATGATTAGTGAGGTTGAACATTTCTTCATGTGTCTGTTGGCCGCTTGGATGTCTTCTTATGAGAAGTGTCTGTCCATATCTTTTACCCACTTTATAATGGGGTTGTTTGTTTTTTTCTTTTCAGCATGTATGTGTTCCTTGTAGATCCAAGATGTTAAGCCTTTGTCGGACCTGGCGTTGGCAAGTACTTTTTCCCAGTCTGTGGGCTGTCTCCCTGCTCTCTTGATGGTTTCTTTGGCTGTGCAGAAGCTTGTCAGTTTAATGAGGTCCCACTTGTCTATCTTATCTCATATGGCCCATGTGTTTTCAGGTTGCTCAGGAATTGGATGCTAGTTCCAATTTCGATAAGGGTGTTTCCTGCATTTTCTAAGGTTCTTATGGTTTGAGCTTTCACATTTAGGTCTCTGATCCGTTTGGAGTTAATTTTTGTGTATGGGGATAGGTAGGAATCTTGTTTGAATCTTCTGCATGTGGTGAGCCAGTTTTCCCAGCATCATTTACTGAGTTGGTTCTCCTCTCCCCAGTGGTAGGTGGTGGAGGTTTTGTCGAAGATGAGTTGGTTGAGAAATTGAGGTTTTGCTTCTGGAAGCTCAATTCTATTCCATTGGTCTATACGCCTGTTCTTGAACCAATACCAAGCTGTTTTGATTACTCGAGTTTTATAATAAAGTTTGAAGTCTGGTAATGTGATACCACCTGCTTTGGTTTTTTTGCTGAGGATTGTTCTGGCTATTCTTAGTAATTTGTATTTCCATGTGAATTCCTGTATTGTTTTTTCTAGCTCTGAAAAGAATGTTGCTGCTAATTTGATGGGCATTCTGAGAAGAATGTTGCTGCTAATTTGATCAGTATTGTGAAGATGTCCATCTTCACAATGCTGATCCTTCCAGTCCATGAGCATGGGGTATTTTTCCACTTGTTTTTGTCATCTTTGATTTCTTTGAGCAGTGTTTTGTAGTTTTCACTGTAAAGGTCTTTCACGTCTCTGGTTAGGAAGATGTCAAGGCATTTCATTTTGTGTGTGTGTGGCTATTATGAACGGGATTGTGCTTTTTATTTGGGTTTCTGTTTGTTTATTATTGGTATAAAGAAATACGATTGTCTTTTGCACATTTATTTTATACCCTGAGACTTTGCCAAAGTCCTTTATCACTGCAAGGAGGATTTTTACAGATTCCCTTGGGTTTTCAAGGTACACGATCATGTCATCTGCAAAGAGGGATAATTTGACTTCCTCTTTTCCTATTTGGATACCCCTGATTGTCTTCTCTGATTGCTCTAGCCAGGACTTCCAATACTATACTGAACAGGAGAGGAGAGAATGGGCATCCTTGTCTTGTTTCAGGGGAAATGGCTAGAAAGAGGATACTGATTGTTCTCAGTAATCTCAATACAAATATAATATACATGTTTAAGGTGATGGATATGCTAACTACCCTGGTCTGATCCCTCTGCATTATATGTCTTGCAACATCACTGTTACTAAGAATAGGTACAATTGTTATGTGTCAATTCAAAAAGATTTTCTGACATCACACAACCTGCCTAGGTTGAAACAAGAAGAAATCGAGACCCAATTTCAGGGGAAATTGTTCCAATTTTTGTCTGTTTAGTAGTATGCTAGCTATGGGTTTCTCATAGATGGCTTTTACTATTCTGAGGTATGCTACATTTATGCCTAGATGTTCGAGGGTTTTTATCAAGAAGAGGTGCTGGATTTTATCAAAAGTTTTTTCTGCATCTAATGATATACTCATGTGGTTTTTCTTCTGACATCTGTTGATGTATTTAATTACATGTATTGTCTTGCAAATGTTGAACCAGTCTTGCATCCCAGACATGAAGCCTACTTGGTCATGATGGAAGATTTTTGAGATGTGTTGTTGAATATGGTTTGCCAGGATCTTGTTGAAAATTTTGGCATCTATGGTCAGCAAAGATATTGGCCTGTAGTTCTCTTTCTTTGTTGGATCTTTACCTGGCTTGAGTATCAATGTGATTTTAACTTCATAAAGTGATTTGGGGAGGGTTCTATCTTTCTCAATTGCCTGAAATACTTTCAGTAGGGTTGGTATCAGCTTCTCCTTAAAGGTCTTATAGAATTCTTCTGGAAAACCATCTGGACCCGGTCTTTTTTTGTAGGTAGTTTACTTATTACATAGTCAATTTCCTTGACTGTTATTGGTTTATTTAGGGTCTCAATTTCTTGTTGTTTCAACCTAGGCAGGTTGTGTGATGTCAGAAAGTCTTTTTGAATTGACACATAACAATTGTACTTATTCTTAGTAACAGTGATGTTGCAAGACATATAATGCGGAGGGATCAGACCAGGGTAGTTAGCATATCCATCACCTTAAACATGTATATTATATTTATATTGAGATTACTGAGAACGATCAGTATCCTCTTTCTAGCCATTTGAAAATTAACTTCAGTATTTAGCTATTTATTCTGGTCATTGCAAGCATACTGTTAAGCTTATCTTACATTATTTATTCATTTATTTTTAGACATTTTAATTGAGCTCAAGAATAATAAATATTTTATTTATTTAGGGCCAAAACATACCCTTTTTTTATTTCTTCTATACAGTTAACCACCATTTTTAGTTATATCAATAAAAAGCTAACCAGCAATTTTAGCTGTCAGTAAATAATTTCCCATCTCTTATCACTATGTAAGCACTGTTCACTGTAGAACCTAGCCATAAATAGCTTTTTGTTTTTCCTTTAGTTATTAGCTGCCTCTTTTTCTTTTGAATGTTTTTATTAATCCAATTTATTTTTTCTTGATGTTCCATCTCAGCTAACACATAAAGACCGCATTATCCTGAAGCCCTCCTGGTCTAGCTGCTGTCTAGACCTACTGCAGTCCAGTGAATTCTCTCTAGTCTTTTCTGTTTAAAGCATAGTTTTGGGATCTTTTGCCTTTTACTTTTTACAATTATTGTTAAATATTAGTTTAGCTAGAAAAATAATTTTCCAATAGCTTCCTAAGAAAGACTATAGGGAGGTAAACTTAGTATTTTTGTACATCTAAAAAAAATTATGTATACCTAACCCTGAATTGTACCCCACATCTTTATAATTAAAAAAAAAGAAGCAAAATTTTGCTTTTGCAGTTGATTGACAGTTAAGCTACATATCAAATTCTAATGGCAAATATACTTTTTCAACATTTAAAGGTACTCTTCAATTTAATGCTGTTTGGGGAAGTATTTTTATGCTTTTTTGTAACTGCTAGTTGTCCAGAATGTTTTCTGTTCCTGGTAAGTTAAAATGTTGTGATGATGGTCCATGCTGTTGCTTTCACTCATAATAATTGATTTATAGTGATTCCACTACGTTGATTAACTAACAACTAATCCTTCATAATCAGGAAGGAAAAAAAATCTATTTAATACAAGCTCCTATTGCCCAGGAAGCTGTTTTGGTGACCTGTGGAGTTAGACCTTCTATTGCCCAGAAAGCTGCTTTGGTGACCTGCCCAGGAAGCTGTTTTGGTGACCTGTGGAGTTAAAAAAAAAAAAAAAAAAAGCTTCCAAAGCTATGTATTTTTTTCCCTAAGTTCAGTTCTGACTGTATCCCCTATATGTTTATATGAAGAAGTCATTTTTAGATTTTTTTCTTTTGGCCTGTACAGTTCTTATTCCTTCTTTGATGCAGAAGTTATTTAGAATGATGTTTCTAAATTTCCATACTTGTAAGTTGTATTATTATTGCTGCTGTGCTTTTTTTGGGGGGGGGGTTGTTTTGTTTTTGTTTTTCTCTTTACTTTTTATCTTGCTTTTTAATTTTACCATATATTTATTGTTGCCAGAAAATGTGACTTGTAAAATCCCAGCTTTCTGGCATTCATCAAAGCAACCTTTTCTAACATCTTAAATATAATGTTATACTTGGAAATGACATTTATATAAATCATTGAATAAATAGACAAGATTGCCTACAAGTTGGGCAATGCTTGGAGCTCTGATTGCTCCAAGCATTGCCCAACTTCCTGGATAATTCAATGTTAAACAAGTGCCTGCTTTTTTTTTTTTTTTCAATTTTCAAGACTAATTATCAAATAGTATATTCTATTTACAAAGGTTTGTTATGCCTCCTATGTTAAATACCAAGGTCACTTATAACATCTCTGTGTGTGGTAGAGTAAACCCTCCTTTTGTATTTCTTTAAGATTTTTCAGAAATGTACTCTTATACATGAATTGTAGGAACTATTGCTCAAGTTCTACAAATAATTCTATTAGGATTTTTAAAAACTTGCTTTGAATATATAGATGAATTTGGAAAGAATTGATATCATTATCATATTGAAGTTTCCCATTCACGAACGTCATATATGTTGACATTTATTTAGATCTTATTTTATATTCTTTGATATTACTTTGTAATTTTCTTCATAAAGATATTGCAGTTTTTTAAAAAGTTATTTGGCCTAGGTACCTTATAGTTTGTGTTATAGCCACACAAAGTGGACTAAAACAGACTCTTGCAATTTTTAGAAATTTGATTATGCTGCATCTACATTTTCCATAGCCTTTAGCATGTGAGTGTAATCCTTAATGTTCTTCAGTTTCCTTGTGAGATATCTAGGTAAAAATTTGGATCTATTTTTTCAGGACACATATTTAAGATGCATTTGAATTGAGAAGGCTTTACTTAAAAGAATTGTTGAAAACTCTTAGCCATTAGTTCTTCAGATATCACATCTCCATTTCCTCTAGTTCGGTACATTTAAGCATGCACAGAATTCTCTCAATACGCTTCACCGCCTGTTGACATCTTGAACATATTTTTGTCTTCTTATCTCTGTGTTTGTAATGTAAATTCCTCATCCTTATATTCTAATTCACTAACTCACTCTATTGAAATTAGTTGAAATTTTATTACATTTTTGTTTTCCTTCTAAGTTGAAGAATACATTTTTATTAATCAATAGTGTAATTTATTCATATTGGACTACACCATTTTATGATTTTTCACTTTAGTATTATGAATATTATACCTCTCTACTATTTTAACACCTGAATGTCCTATATATTCACATGTATGACATATATTTTCAATCTTTCATATATATCTATACCCCTATGATCTTAAAATAAAATTGGATTATATCACGCACTAACATTTTCAAGGGCATTGTATAGTCTCCAAATACATTGTTTTTCATTACTTTCCAATAGCTAATGATATGACAGCTTCATAATGTAGTTAATCATTTTTTTATTTTTCTGTCTTTATTTGTTTCCAACCTTTCACTTTACTGCAATTAGATTATTTATTAAGATAAATGTATGAGGCAAAAATCACTGGTTTTTAATAGGTAAAAATACATTTTAATCTCCATATAGATATTATATAATCATTTTAGAAAAATTAAGTAAATATAAATTTCTATCACTAGTGTTTGAGAGTCAACTGTACCTTCACCAGTAATATGATTTTCAAATTTTGCTCATTTTATAGTTGAAAAATCGGGCCCGGTGATTATTTTATTTGTATGCCTTTCATTACTCATGGAGGAATCTGCTTTTGTGTTTACTAACCATTTCATTGTTTTTCTTCTGTGAATTTTCTACTCATATCCTTTGAATGTCTTTCAACTGATATTATGTAGTTTTTCCTATAACCAATCGTGGGCCTTATATTACCAATTGTTTCAAATATCTGGAGACAGAAGGAATAGTTTTGACAATTTGGGTGAAGAGGTGGAATAAGTTAATATAAGTACATCGGTTAAAGCAGTGTCTGCCACACAGTAAATCTTCAAAAGGTATTAGCTATTTGTTTAATATTAGCATAAGATTTTTATTGATACATTGCAATTGTGCAATATTTAATGGGGTACACGTTGATGTTTCAATACATATATATATATTGCATAAGGATCAAATCAGAGTACTTAAATGTTCATTAATATTCTCACCAAAAAGAAATGTCTTGGAATATATAATGCCTAATGGCTAACAATGGCCACGTTACTAAGAACAGAACACCAGTATTTATTGTGTCCTAATTAATTGTGACTTTGTAGTCATTGACCAGCCTCTCTCATCTTCCCCTTCTCCTTCCCCTCCAGTCTCTAGTAATTGATGCTTCTATAATATTAATATTTTTTTAGATTCCGCATATAAGTGCATTGAAAAATGACTTATTTCACTTGACTGGATGACCTCCGTGTTGTTGCACATGGGAAGATTTTATTCTTTTTTATGACTGAATATTATTCCATCTTGTATATATACCACATTTGATTTATCCATTTCCTCACCATCAAACCCCTAGGTTGACTCCAAATCTTCGCCATTGAGAATAGTACTGCCATAAACATGGGTGTACACATAACTCTTCCACATACCAATTTTATTTCCTTTGGATGTACACCCAGCAGTGGAATTGCTGAACCATATGGTAGTTCCATTTTTCATGTTTTTGAGAAATTTCCCTAGTGTTTTCCAGAATGACTGTGCTAATTTGCAATTCCACCAACAGTATGTAAGTGTTCCCTTTTCTTTTCATCCTTGCCTGCACTTGTTTTGTTTTGTCCTTTTGATAACAACCATTCTAACTGAATGAGGCGACATCTCTTTGTGGGTTTTATTTGCATTTCCCTGATGCTTAGTAATATTGAACATTTTTTTCATATACCCCTAGGTTTATATGTCCTCTTTTGAGAAATATCTCCTCTGGTCTAAAGCTCATTTTTGAAATCAGGTTATTTTTATTTTATTTTATCTTATTTTGTTTACTATTGAGTTATTTGAGTTATTTAATACTCTGGATATTATCCCCTTGTCAAATGTATATTTTGCAAATATTTTCTCCCATTCTGTAGGTTGTCTCTTCACTCTGATAATTGTTTCCCTTGATGTACAAACTTTTATTTTTTTAGTTTTATGGACTCCCATTTGCCTATTTTTGCTTTTTTGGTCTGTGCTTTTGAGATCTCATTTTAAAAACCCTTGCCCAACCCAATGTTATGAAGCATTTCTCCTATGTTTTCTTCTAATAATTTCATAGTTTGGGGTCTTACATTTATGTCTCTAATGAATTTTGTGCTGATTTTTGTATATGATGGGAGATAGGGGTCTAGTCTCATTCTTCTGAATCTGGATATTTAATTTTCCCAGCATCATTTATTGAAGAGACTTTTTCCCCCAATGCTTGTTCTTGACACCTTTATTGTCAAGAACTTGTCTGTGAGTGTGTAAATTTATTTGGGGGCTTTCTATTCTATTGTACTTGTCTACTTGTTTGTAGTATCTATACCTGTAGTACCTGTACCATACTGTTTTGGGTCCTATATCTTTGTAGTATATTTTGAAGTCAGGTAGTATGATGTCTCCAACTTTGTTCTCTTTGGTCAGCATTGCTTTGGCTATTCATGGTCTTTTGTGGTTCCATGTGAATTTTAGTGTTGCTTTTTATTTTGTTTGTGTGAAAAATGTTTTGGGTCGTTTAACAAAGATTGCATTAAAACTGTAGATCACTTTAGCCGGTATGCCCGTTTTTTTTTGTTTTGTTTTGTTTTGTTTGATTTGGAGTTTGCTCTTTCACCCAGGATGAAGTGCAGTGGCACAATCACAGCTCACCAAAGCCCCAACCTGCATGACTTGAGTGATCTCCCATCTCAGCCTCCCAAGTAAGCAGGACTACAGGTTCACACCACTACACCCAACTAATATTTTTTTTATTTTTTATTTTTTATTTTTTTGGGTTTTTTTTTTTTTTTTTGAGTTGGAGTCTCACTCTGTCGCCCAGACTGGAGTGCAGTGACTGCTCCTGGCCACCGCGGCCTCGACCTGCTGGGCTCCGGCGATCCTTCCGCCTCAGCCTTCCGAGTAGCCGAAACTACAGGCATGCGCTACCACACCCAGCTGATTTTTTGGTTTATTGTAGAGATGAGGTCTCGCTGCCCAGGCGGGTCTTGAACCCGCGGGTTCAGGCAATCCACTCACCTCAGCCTCCCAAAGGCACGGGATTACAGGCTGAGCCACCGAGCCCGGCTATTTTTTTGTTTTTGTAGAGACGAGATCTTGCCATGTTGCTCTGGACTCAAGCTATCCTCCTATCTCAGACTCCCAAAGTGTTGGGATTGCAGGTGTGAACCACTGTATCCAGCCTAGTATGATCATTTTAACAATATTAGTTATTTCAGTTCATGAACACAAGATATTGCTGTTATTGTTAAAAATGACAGTTTTGTTGCTTATGCTTGGGGGTAAAATTTCAACGTATTCACATGTATCAGTACTGGTAATGAGACTCAAGTGATGGAGAAAGCGGTAAACTCTACTGTGAATATGTGAGATGAAAAATGCCAAGAGTCAAATTTTGGCATGAAAATTGCTTAAGAAACATCGCTTTGGAGACCAGAATCCCATTGGCAGGAGTTCTATTGACATTGGAGTGATTCACATTACTTGCACCCAGGGGCTTTTTTATACCCCCCAAATGAAGACTTCAGCAGTAAAATCAACTCACTGCAAGGAGACACTCACTCTGGAAAGCACTTGAGAATGTAGACTGAAGTCAAAAAAGATTCTCACGTTTGAATCATGTTCGGTTCATAAGTGTGTTGAAAAGAATGAAACATTTCTTAAAAGTTTACCATTTGAATGCATAAAGTATAATTCACAGAATTTATTTGCACATGGCAGATGCTCAATAAATATTACCCTTTTGAAGAAAACTAAAGGTATTTCTTTGGAAATCTATCACAACATCTTAAAATTATTACTGTGTTTTAATATGTATATTAGAAAGCATTTTTTTTTAATTTTAAATTGTATGAGAGTTTTACCATTATATAATTTTTTTAAATTTTCCCTTTGTTCCTGACTCATATATGTGTCCATCACTGCAAATAAAGTATCATGGTAAGGAGCATTAATCTTCTAAACTTACTATCATAAAATCATACAACCAAATATATTTTTTTTGAGTTGGAGTCTCATTTCCTTCACCCAGGCTGGAGTACAGTGGCACACTCACGGCCACCCCAGCATCGACCTGCTGGGCTCCAGTGATCCTTCTGCCTCAGCCTTCCAAGTAGCTGGAACTACAGATTCGCGCTACTGCCCAGCTAATTTTTTGATTTATTGTAGAGACAAGTCTCGCCAAGTTAACTGGGCTGGTCTCGAACCCGCAGGCTCAGACAATCCACTCACCTCGGCCTCCCAAAGTGCTAGGATGACAGGCTGAGCCATCAAGCCCAGTCCTCTTTTTCTAAATTTTAAAAATTTCGTTCCTCCTCTGCTAAGATCAATTTGGTAGTTTTTTTTTTTTCTGATACAGTTTTTTTCTCCACAAAGAAATACTAATCTACATAAAACAATAGCACACTGTCAGAGAAAGGTGTTAGCTATCACGTAACTGAAGCTTATCCCTAAAATTACCAAAGCTGTTTTAAAAGTCTACGCAATTTTGATTGCTCTAGCTAGGATTTTCAGCACTATGTTGAACAGGAAGGGTGAAAGTGGGCAGCCTTGTCTTGTTCCGGTTTTCAGGGAAAATGCTTCCATTTTTTGCCCATTTAGCAATACGTTGGTTGTGGGTTTATTGTAGATGGCTCTTACTGTTTTGAGGTATGCTCCCTCTATGATTAGGTGTTCAAGGATTTTTATCAAGAAGGTATGCTGGATTTTATCAAAAGCATTTTCTGCATCTAATGATAAGATAAAGTGATTCCTAGTTTTACATCTTTTGATGCATTCAATTACACTTATGGTCTTGTGGATGTTGAACCAACCATACATCCCGGGGATGAGACCAACGTGGTCATGGTGGATGATTTTTGAAATGTGTTGTTAGAACTGATTTGCTAAAATCTTGTTGAGTATTTTTGCATCTATGTCCATCAGGGAATATTGGCCTGTAGCTCTCTTTCTTTTTTAGATCTTTACATGGCTTAGGTATCAGTGTGATGTTAACTTCATAAAATGATTTGGGGAGAGTTCTAATGTTCTCAATTATCTGGAATGCTTTCAATAGGATTGGTATCAGATCCTCCTTGTGTGTTTTGTAGAACTCCACTGGAAAGCCATCTGGTCCAGGATTTTTTTTCTGTGGGTAGTTTTCTAATGACGGAGTCGATTTTCTGGGTTGTTATTGGTTTGTTTAATGTCTCAGTTTCTTCTTGTTTCAACCTTTGGAGGATATGTGATGTCCGAAAATCCTCCATTTCATTTAGGTTTTCAAGTTTGTTTCCATACAGGTGAGCATAGTAATCTCCCATAATTTTTTGTATTTCTTCAGGATCCATTGTGATGTGATCTTTTACTTTTCTGGATGTGCTTATTTGAGCTATTTTCTGTGGAAAACAATGTGGCAATTCCTAAAAGATCTAGAAATTAACCTTCCATATGACCCAGCAATCCCCCTTCTGGGCATATACCCAGAGGAATGCAAATCACTCCATGAAAAAGATACCTATACAGGCATGCTTATTGCAGCATTATTCCCAATAGCAAAAACATGGAACCAACCATGTTGCCCATCAAAAGAGGACTGGATTTTTTAAAAAAGTGGTACATATACATGATGGAATATTACACAATCATAAAGAAGAACAAAATTATGAACTTTGCAGCAACTTGAATGGATTTTGAGTCTATAATACTCATTGACCTATCACAGAAACAAAGAACTGAGAACCACATGTTATCACTCACGAGAAGACCCTGAACAATTATCATACTACTACAAGAAAGGGATTGACAGTAGTGGGAAACTTCTAGGGGAGGGAGGGAGGACGCACTTCATCAATAAGGGTACCTGATCTCAAACCAGGTGAAGTGAGGACCAAAGTGGGTCCCAAACTTTACCTTTTCTATGAGCATTTATATACCTAACCCTGAGTCGTATCCCACATCTTTAAAGTAAGTAAAAAATAAAATAAAATAAAATTCGCAATAGCAAAAACATGGAACCAACCATGCTGCCCATAGAAAGCAAACTGTATTAAAAAATATGGTACATGTACAAGATGGACTATTACACAGTCAAGAAGAAGAAAAGATTATGGCAACTTGGATGGATTTAGAGTCTATAAAAGTCTATGCAATTTTGTTGATGTGTATATTATGCATCATTATGATATTTGCCATACACATCCTTGCTTTATTTAATGGATTGCAATGACCTTGGGTTTGCAGGGTTTATCAACACTTATTGATGAAGTATGCCCTCTCTCCCTCTCCTGACAGTTTCCCACTACTGTCAATTCCTTTCTTATAGTATTATGATAATTGTTTAGGGTTCGCTTATGAGTGAGAACATGTGGTACTCAGTTCTTTGTTTCTGCGATAGATCAATGAACATTATATACTCTAAATCTGTCCAAGTTGCTGTGAAGTTCATAATTTTGCTCTTCTTTATTTTAGTATAAACACATTCCTGCTAATTTAGGAAGCTTCTATCAGTCAAGCCATAACACTTCTGGTAATGGTACATGGATTTTCCAGGATTTCCCTAGGTGTCAAGAGCTTGCAGAATTTACAAAATATATATATAATTTGCCTAGAGTAAGATGAAATGCTGTTATTAAGATAACAGTTTTAATATCTACCAAATAACAAAACCATAAAACTACTATTTTAAACAACATAAACCAAGATTTAAGGAAACAAAATTGTGCCAATGTATGTCATGTAATTGATATTTTTAATTACTCATATAGATTTTAAATGTAAAAAAGTATACAACATATATAACTCCTCAATTTACATTTTCACTTAACCTCATATCATAAATAATTTTCTAAGTTTCATTCCATGACTTTAAAAACATTGTTGCCAAATATTACATGATAGGGTTCAATCACAATGTAAATGATTAGTAGTGTTGGGCTTCTAGATAATTCACTGTTATTTTATTTTAATGTAGAAAGTAATATTCTCATACATATCTCCTTATCTACCAGTATTTTTATTATAATATTCCCATTATCACTATCACCACTAACAACAAAAACAATGGGATACAGAGTAAAGAAAGACAAGCATCTTCAGACACCCTCCAGCGACACTTCCTTTCCAGGAGGGGTTCTTGTCCTCTCCATCACTTTGGTGTTAATAGACTTGTCTCAGCATTTGTAGCAGAGAATGTCCTTATACTGGAATATTGATGAATGTCCCTAAGTACTTATCAAGTATGTATTCTATGGGGGGCCAGTCCCCCAAAAGAGATTTAGAGGGTCCCTGGAAGGTGGGGCAGCGTCGGCGAATATTCTGGAGAAATAGAAGGGAAGAAAGAGACTGGACTCTG
>NW_007245233.1:34330-35955 GCF_000164805.1 Carlito syrichta | reverse complement strand
CACCAGGCGTTTTCCCAAGCATGAGGAAGGACAATCCCAAAGTTATCTCACTGTTCCTCATGCTTGGTTTATATTCCTCAAAAGCAATATAACTGACTAAAATCCTAATACCTTTCTTATCTGTGCTAATTTTACCTGTACTATAAACAACTCTTAATTATGGCTTAAACCAGTTCCTAAAGAATGTGGCCCAGCCCAAAGTTTGTGCTGGGCCATTTCTGGTAACCCTTGATAATAATCTATACCATCTAACGCTGAAAACAGCCCTCTAAATGTATATACTAATTTTATAAATATATTTTTAAATCTTATAAAGAAGCTTGTATTATGTATAACACTCCCAAATGTGATCTGAGTTTGAACTGTGTTGAGTTTAAAGCCGAAACCACAGTCTGTGAGAAACGGGAACATTGGATCTCTAGAGTCAGCCATGCCTGTCATATTCTCAGAACTTCATGCTTAGATCATAAAAGTCCCTGCCAGTGGGTAACGCTAAACAACAAAGAAAGGAGGAGGGAATGGGCCTTCAGCTCCTGAACCAGCCTGGTGGTCTCAAGGTCCGCAGCCCGCCTGGATCCCTAACGCTCAGGCAGGCCTCCATGGCCGGCTCCCAACAGTATTCTCTCCAAGTGTATAGATTATGTCAAAGGAGAAGCATATTTCAAATACCCATACTTCCGCAAAATAAAAATGGCCTTTTATCTGAAGCTCTCCATTAAAAAAGAAATTCTGCTAAAACTGAGACTAACTTTTTATAAGTTTCGCTATTATTAGGATTTTTCCACTGGTGAATTACTTTTTTATATTCTTAGACCCTTATTATATGAGTCTGCGGTGTTATTTATATTGATGCATAGGCATTAGTTGTATATTATGGATACTGATCCATTACCTATTACATCTATTCCACTCTGTTTTATGTTTTTAAACTTAAACTGAAATTTCATTTTCATTAATTTTCTTAATATTCTTAGTCTGGCTTAGTAATGCTGCCTGTAGGGCAAGATGATCAAAATACTTTCTTACATTTGATTCTACTTTTGAATATTTACATTTCTCTTTAATTTATCTAGATTTTGTGTGCATGCATGATGTCAGCTTGTCAGATTGCATGGAAAGATCTGTTGGGATTCCCTTGCGTTTAATGGCTATTTTAGGGAAAGCTGCCTTGTTTATACCATTTAAGCAACCTGCTCCCCATCTTCCACCCCCGTATCCTCACCCCATCCCTAGCCTAGTTTGCCCTCAGTAAATGACAACTTCATCTTCTATTTGCTGGGGCTAAATATCATCAGATTCAACCCTGACTAGTCTTTTTTTACCTACACCACATCCAAACCATTAGCAACTTCTCTAAGCCCTCCTTTTAAAATATAGCCAGGGCCCAATCACTTCCCAGTAATTTCAACCCCACCCTGGATCCTATTGAAGGTCACTGCTTCCACTGCTAATTTCCTTTGTTGAGTCATTTCTTTTTTTTAACAATATTTTTTATTTTGATATTGTGGGGCACAGTTAAGCGTTAGTTATACAAATATGCTTCGTTCAGGCATCCTTGCTGATAAGGGGTGTTTTCCCGTCCCCAGTCAGAGATTACTACTGTTAATCCCACCTCCCCCCCCCCT
>NW_007245233.1:32063-33822 GCF_000164805.1 Carlito syrichta | reverse complement strand
AATCCAGCCCTCTTTTGATGGACAGCATGGTTGATTCCAGGTTCTTGCTATTGTGAACAATGCTGCGATAAACATACATGTGCGGGTATCTTTTTCACAGAGTGATTTGAGTTCTTCAGGGTATATTCCCAGTAGGGTGATTGCAGGGTCATATGGGAGGTTGATATTTAGAGCTTTTAGGAATCGCCACACTGCTTTCCACAGTGGTTTCACTAGTTTACACTCCCACCAACAGTGTAGAAGTGTTCCCTTTTCACCACACCCTCTCCAGCAACTGTTATTATTTGAGTTATTGATAATTGCCATTTTGACTGGAGTTAGGTGGTTTCTCGGTGTGGTTTCGATTTGCATCTCCCTAATGATTAGTGAGGTTGAACATTTCTTCATGTGTTTGTTGGCTGCTCGGATGTCTTCCTTTGAGAAGTGTCTGTTCATATCTTTTGTCCCCTTTATAAGGGGGTTGTTTGTTTTTTTCTTTTCAGCACGTTTGAGCTCCTTGTAGATCCAAGATAGTAAGCCTTTGTCAGACCTGGAGTTGGCAAATACTTTTTCCCAGTCTTGTGGGCTGTCTCCCTGCTCTCTTGATGGTTTCTTTGGCTTTGGAGAAGCTTGTCAGTTCAATGAGGTGCCACTTGTCTATCTTATCTCTTATGGCCTGTGGGTTTCGGGTTTTGTTCAGGATTTGGATGCCAGTTCCAATTTCCATAAGGGTATGTCCTGCATTTTCTAAGGTTCTTATGGTTTGAGGTTTTACATTTAGGTCTCTGATCCATTTAGAGTTAATTTTTGTGTATGGGGATAGATAGGGATCTTGTTTGAGTCTTCTGCACATGGTCAGCCGGTTTTCCCAGTACCATTTACTGAATAGGTTCTCCTCTCCCCAGTGGTAGGTGGTGGGGGTTTTGTCGAAGATGAATTATTTGAGAAATTGAGATTTTGCTTCTGGAATCTCAGTTCTATTCCACTGGTCTATATGCCTGTTCAAAGTAGGCTGTACCAATACCAGGCTGTTTTGATTATTGTAGCTTTATAATGAAGTATAAAGTCTGGGAACGTAATGCCTCCTGCTTTTTTTTTTCCTGAGGATTGTTCTGGTTATTCTTGGTCATTTGTGTTTCCATATGAATTCCTGTATTGTTTTTTCTTAATATAATTGCCAAAATGAGCCTCTTAAAATGCAAGTTAGATCACATCATTCCCCTACACAAAGACCACCAGTGAACAATGAACAAGTGCTTAGAGCCACCTCCCAGGCTCTGCATGCTGGTCTCTCCTCTCCACATTGCTCTCCAGTTCTCAACTCACCAGACTTTCTTCCTCCAGCACCTAGTGTTCTTACTAAAGTACTTCTCTCATGAGGACTGGATGAGTGTTCCATTTAAATAGCAGCCCCACCCTACTCATCCAGCACCCTTCTCACCGCCTTGTTTTTCTTCTAAAATATTTATCTCCATGTGACATAGTATTTATTTTTACTTGTTTTTTTAATATCTGTCACTCCTTCACTGCAGGAATTCCCTTTTCCTTGTGTTGTCTACGGTATGTGTTAAAAACCCTAGCATATAATATGCACTTAATGACTATTTGTTGAATAAATAAATATTGAGTGTTTGCATTCAGAAACATTCTATGTCTCTCAATTTAGTCACTTTTATTTTGGTTTTTCAACAAAGGTTGTAAGGTTTTTTGTGTTTTGTTTTTTTTTTAGTTGGAGTCTCACTCTGTCACCCAGACTGGAGTGCAGTGGCCGCTCCCAGCC
>NW_007245233.1:27050-31989 GCF_000164805.1 Carlito syrichta | reverse complement strand
TCCACTCACCTCAGCCTCCCAAAGGCATGGGATTACAGGTTGAGCCACTGAGCCCGGCTGGTTATAAGGTTTTTATATAGGTTTTCATGCTTCTATGTGAAAGGGATATGTTTTCTGTCATATTTTAAATTAGTTATTGATAGAGTATAGAAAATCTATGAGTTTTTGAATATTGACTTTTGATCTAGCCAACTTGATGAAAAATTCCATGATTTCCCTTACTGATTTCTTGATAGATCATAGATTTTCCACAAATAATGCCAATTTTTCTATTTCCAACATAATTATTTCTTGCTTATTCTTCTTTTGTACTGCACCTTCATTAAAATGTGTGTGTGTGTGTGGTGTGCATGTGAGACTATTACACAAACAAGGAAATGAGTGATAATGATAAAGCTAAGGACTGTGGGACATGACAGGGACACACAATTAGATGCTGTCATGGTATCAGTACATTCTTAACTGGGCAGCTTTTCTTATTCCAGGTTCCAAAAGCAACGACTCTTATGTTCTACCATTACATATGATGCTTCCTGTAGTTTTCTGGTAAACAATTTTTATGAAGTTAAGAAAATCTCCTTCTATAAAGTTTAGCAAATTTATTATCAGAAATAGTAGAGCTTTATTAATAGTTTTTTGGCATCAGATGAGATAATGATGTTTTTGGAATCTTTGATAGATAATATGGTGATTTATACAGATAAGTGTCCTAATGTTAAACTACTCATGCATTCCTTGGATAAATGCTAATTAGTCATGGCGTACTGTTCTTTGCTTTAAATGCTTTATGTAATGGTTGCTGTGTGTGTATGTACAGATTTCACATATATAGATATATAAAATATATATATAATCTCATATAGTTAGATTATGACGCATTATCAGAACAAATTCAATAATCAAAGTCTATATCTTAAGAATGAACTGATACCACGACAGCATCTAATTGTGTGTCCCCGTCATCGCCCACTGTCCTGAATTTTGTCATTAACACTCATTTCCTTGTTTGTTAGTAGTCTCACATACACACCTCTTTCTCTCTCTCTCTCTCTCAGCCCCTCAGTACAAACAAATAGACCCTGAAGGAAGATTTTAGCTTTTCCAGTCTGTTTTCATAAGACCCGGTTGAACATGGATGGAGTTCTTTGAGGATCACAAGGGCAGAATAAAAGATAAGACTGAGGAGAAACCTTACTGTTCATCAGTAAAGAGTATCTACTTAGCTTCAATTATCTCTCTTCCGTCTTTACATAGAAAGCCAATGATCTTCCACAGAGGAAGTTACTATTTATTATTCAGAGATGGGTATTTCAAAACGGAGTCTTAGCCAGTTTTCTTTCTTCTCTCTCTCTCTCTTTGATCTGTGAATTGGCTCCAAGCTTGCTTGTGTCGAGAGGCAAAACTCGGGCTTCCTACCAAGCCTTTTATCTAGGTATCCTGGGCAAAGGTCTTAAAAATGAACCCTGGGATGTTTTATAGGTACTATATGAGCTCCGCATGTGTCAGCTTAGAGAGAATATTGTTATAGGATATTTAAAGGTCACCACAGATGTTTCTTTCAGAGGCAGACCAAACTGAAGTGAAAAAAAAAATACTTACGAGAATTAGATATAAATCCACAGAATTACTGATTAATCTATAAGTGGTGTGGGAATCAAGTCTTTGCAGAATATCCTATAGTAAAATTATTTGATCCTTGAATTTGATTAAAGGAGAGAGCTTATGTGACTTAATAAGCTTTAATATTTGTCTGTTTTTATATGGCAAAAAGAACATACTCCAAGTCTTTGATTGAAAAGGATCAAATAAATTGGCACAAATTTGAAAAAAACCAAGTTTTTTTGTTTTTTTCACATTTTGATTTATTTTATTTTATTTTTTTGGATTGTAATAGTAGTTACTCAACTTTGTAAATTTGCAAAAAGTAACTGAATGGTACATTCAATTTTATGGATTTTGTGGTATGTTCGTTATATTTCAATAAAACTCATAGAAAAAAGTCATGTCTTACAACATGCAATGCTGTAATTACAAAACGTTCACCCCTCACCAACAAAATGAAAGTGCACAAAAGAAAGCCTTAAAATGTCTGAGCAGAACACTCTATTTGGAGGTGCAGTTCACAGTGAAAATGGGGCTGGGTGCTCTCGCTTGACCAGCAGTGCAGAGCTGCTAAGTGTTACTCAGGAAATTGTTCTTCAACGGCCACGGGGGACCAGAGATCACTGGCAGTTTCTATGTTCAACACAATTCCTTGCCTCTTCAAAGTCCTCCTCAGCAATAACTATCAGGTGCTAGAATGGAATATTAACCTAAACATGCAAAATGACTAAACTGAAGCTAAAGATACTTGACAATGTTGTTTAAAGCATAAACAATAATTTTAGGTATTTGAAATGTGTAGATATGTGTGTATCTTTGTTCAAAAATCGTCACAACTGTAAATTGAGTGTTGCCTAGACAGTTAGCCCTCTAATTGTGCAACCGAGCACTGCCATCCCTAAACCAACAGAGAAAAATCAAAGCCTCAAAGGAGGCAGAGGTTGATGAAATAAGGGTTGGAGTTGGAAACACAATGGTACTGGCAAATAGGATGACGGAATTGCTGGCGATTGGAATTGGTGTCAACACCCTAAGATGCATGTACTTCAACTCAATTTGGAAAAACAAACAGACAAAAAAACCCACAAATACCTAATTCTAGGTTTATGAATTCATGTCATACTTCACACAGCAGAAGGCTCAAGAACCTAACACTTAGAAGACTCGTTTAGCCTGAAAAGGTCACCCAAATTAAACGCCCTTTGTTACATGCCCTTACTATCTTCCTGACAAATAATGACTCTTTATCTCTGTTGTTTTTACCTCCCAGCATTCACTTTGATTTCAGGAATCAGCCCTTTCAGCACAAGGCAATAACAATCCCTAGGGCTGTACAGTACGTAACCCGCACAACTGTGCACATGGTCCTCTCTTGCCTTGAACAAGACCATCGAGGTGAGCCATGCTGCAGGAGAGGAAATGTGACCCGATTTAGGCCAATCAGATACCTCTACTAAACTGTAACACATTCAACCCAAAGGGATCGCTGAAAAAACACTCTATTAGTTTCTTCTAACTAGGTACCAGGAGTTGACCTGGTTTATGATTTAAGACTATATTCAGCCTTTCTGCACTCTGTGGGCTACTTGTACTCCGACCAACATCGATAGGTGCAATAATTGTTCAGAGACTCTGTGCTGGCAAACTAAGAGTCATGGCTGACTCGGTGCCTATTCCGTTGATAAAATTTAGATATTTGTCCCTTCAGATCTCATGTTGAAATGTAATCCTGATGATGGAGCCAGGGCCTAGTGGGAGGTGTCTGGGCATAGGGGCCGGTCCCTGACAAATAACGAGGTGCTTTCTCATGGGTTCTCCCTCTTAGTTCACGCAAGAGCTGGCTGTTGAAAAGAGCCTGGAATCTCCTGCTCTCTTGCTTGTGCTCTCCCATGGGACACACCTGCACTCCTTGCCTTCCACCACAGTCAAAGTTTCCTGAGGCTTTACCAGAAGGTGAGCGGACGCTGGCACCAGGCAGAACCGTCAGCCAAATAAATCTTTTTTCTTTGCAAGCAAGCCAGTCTCAGGTATTTCTTTAGAGCAATGAAAAAAAAAAAGGGATGATACACCTATGATGAGTACTTCCCATTTCTCCATGAACCTTGTGCTTTGAGCAACGCTGGGCATAAAATAAGTTTCCGTCTTACTGAGCTGATATTTGTCTTCTAGAAGCTTCTAACCCAGGTTCATCCCTCTATTTTCTAAGACTGTCAGTCAAATTGAATCCTTTTCCCACTTAATAGGTCTCTAAATTTGTGAAGATTGGTTCTGTGTTCACGCAGCCCAAATTTGGTTAAACCTTCCGTTTCTTCTGCTGTTTTTTTTTAAATAAAAAACACATATCACCTTATGCAGATATTCCCTTTAGACATCTTTGCATGAACAATATGTGCAACCTGTGGCTTCCACTTATAGCCAATTTAAAAAAAAAAACCAACACATTTCCAGATGTATTCTTGCTTGTAACTTGGGACTGCAAGAACGAATAAGGAGCTTTTCAAAGGTGCACAGTATTCCACCTGGGACTGGAGCACAAATTAACAAGGAGGTGTGGACCGGTCTGTGGGACTTTGTTTTATGTCAATGATATCCTAAAACACTACTTTGTAAACGGCAGACAATTTATAAGTAGTCTTTGTTCTTGTCACTATACAAGGGAGACTCCCCCAAACCCCAGAATTTATGTAGAGAGCATTGTGTGTTGATTCTTGCATGTTTAAACTCCAGTCACCTTTGACGCACTCTCCATTTGCCGCCATACTCTTTCGAGATGATTGTCCACTGCTCCAAATGCTTTTCAAATCGCCTGTTTTCATACTTTTTGGTGCTTCTGCCTTTTTTTGTTTCTCTTGCCCCTTTTGGTTTCACTTCCCCCACACTGGCAGACCCTTGCCTTTGAGGACTTCTTTCATCCAGGGACAAAAGCAAAAAGGTCCCTCAGAGTGATACCAGGTGACTAAGGAGGGTGGGACACAGGGGTCAGGCCATCCTCCGTCAGAAACTGCTGAACACTCAGCACCGTGTGGGCAAGTGAGCCGGCAAACCATCTGCTGTGAAATGAGCAAACGCACTGAAAGACGCTCCAAAAAAAACAAAACTTCAGCCGGGCTGGGTGGCTCAGCCTGTCCTCCCGCGCTTGGGGAGGCTGTGAGTGAACTGCCTGAAGTTCGCGGGTTCGAGACCTCATCTCTACAATAAATCAAACATTAACCGGGCGGAGGAGCGGGGGCCTGTAGTTCCAGCAACTTGGAACCGAGGCGGAGGCGGAAGGAGGGCCGGAGCCGGCGGCTCGAGGCTGCGGGGCCCGGGGGCGGCCGCTGCGCCCCGGACCGGGCGA
>NW_007245233.1:25583-27030 GCF_000164805.1 Carlito syrichta | reverse complement strand
AAAGAAGGTAAGTGCGTTCGGCTAGCAGCCCGCAAGTCCCGTGCCAGGCAGTGGGCACGGTGACTCCACGCGGGACCCAAGGACGCCCCCAGAACGCGCACCAGAGGTCCCAGCTGCCCTCAGCCGGAAAGCCCTCCCCAGCCTCGGGGCACACCTAGCACGCGTGGGTTTGGCTCACCCGGGACCCTTTCGTCTTCTTAGTTTGGGTTCACGTTGTGGGTTCTGGGCTCCTTCTGGACTAAAGGTCTTACCAAAGGCCACAGTCACAAAAGCCAAGTCAGTAATCGTGGCAAACACCCATCAGACTCAGAGAGCAAACTGGAAAGAACCAATCAGCACGTGCTCTGAGAGGAGCTGCTCTGTGAACGGCCTTGGGAAGCTTTTGCATGCTACCTCTTGGGGGCACATCGGTTCTGGGGGTCTCGGTGCGCAGCCCCGTTGTGACTTAGGATTGGGGGTCAAAACCCGGAGCCTGTGGACACGAGCAGACCCCCCAACGCAGGACCCGGGGTCTCAAAACACAGGGGTGGCTCTGGCTCCCCCTCCCCAGGCCACACCCCGCTCCCCTTCCCCCCCCCCCTCCCCGGGCTCCAGCCACCCCAGGCCCTGCAGCTCCGCGGGCTCCCGGCGCACGCAAGGGCGAGGGAACCGCCTCCAAAGCCACGTTTCTTCGCGCCCCCTGCGCATTCCACAGCCGCGCGTTCGGGGCTCCCCGCGGGATGCCCGGCGGCCCGCAGGCCCAGCCCGGAGATGCAGACAGCAGGAAGGACTCGGGATGGGTGTTCGAGGCTTCTGAGTTCTGCTCTCGGGCGTGTAACAACCCGCGAGGATTACCCAGAGCAAATGCAGAAACTGACGAGGCCTCGGTGACCGTCGATGGCGCCCGAGGGCTGGACCAGAGGACGCCCGAGCACTCCGGATTCGTTGCTGTGATCCTGGCATCTAATTCTTTCTTTGTTTTTGAGTTGGAGTCTCACTGTCGCCCAGACTGGAGGGCCGCGGCCGCTCCCGGCCCCCGCAGCCTCGACCCGCTGGGCTCCCGCGATCCTTCCGCCTCGGCCTTCCGAGGGGCTGGAAGTACAGACAAGCGCTACCACGCCCGGCTAGTTTTTTGATTTATTGTAGAAATGAGGCCTCGCCCAGTTGCCCGGGCGGGTCTCGAATCCGCAGCCTCCGGCAATCCGCTCACCTCGGCCTCCCGAGCGCGGGACGACAGGCGGAGCTGTCTTTCTTAAGAACAAAGAGAAGTTAGGATGTCCCCGCCTCTGCCTCTCCCCACGCGTGTATTTCATGACGACAGTCCTGGCAGGCTCAGAAACCCACCAAAGGGAGGCCACTGTTCCTTCCCACGCGTGTCTGAACACCGTCGTGGCATAAAGCCACGAATCCGCCCCTTACCCGCGTCTCCCCGGTTCGGGCGGTCCGGAGACGCCCCCCGGGACAGACG
>NW_007245233.1:25078-25563 GCF_000164805.1 Carlito syrichta | reverse complement strand
CGAGGGAGACGCCGACTCAAAAACCAGTGAGTCAGTCAAAAGAAGGTAAGTGCGTTCGGCTCGCAGCCCGCAAGTCCCGTGCCAGGCAGTGGGCACGGTGACTCCACGCGGGACCCAAGGACGCCCCCAGAACGCGCACCAGAGGTCCCAGCTGCCCTCAGCCGGAAAGCCCTCCCCAGCCTCGGGGCACACCTAGCACGCGTGGGTTTGGCTCACCCCGGACCCTTTCGTCTTCTTAGTTTGGGTTCACGTTGTGGGTTCTGGGCTCCTTCTGGACTAAAGGTCTTACCAAAGGCCACAGTCACAAAAGCCAAGTCAGTAATCGTGGCAAACACCCATCAGACTCAGAGAGCAAACTGGAAAGAACCAATCAGCACGTGCTCTGAGAGGAGCTGCTCTGTGAACGGCCTTGGGAAGCTTTAGCATGCTACCTCTTGGGGGCACATCGGTTCTGGGGGTCTCGGTTTGGGGCAACAAACTCACCG
>NW_007245233.1:12213-24791 GCF_000164805.1 Carlito syrichta | reverse complement strand
ATCTAACTAGTTAAAAATCGAACTAGTTCAGTCTCGTTAGTTCACATCACTTTGCTTCCTCACGTGCCCTGAAGCACTCATGAAATCATGGTGTCTCACAAGCATTCAACCCGGCTCTTGAGAAGGATTGGGGATGCCATATCGTCTTCAAGGGGTGGACTGAAAACACTCAGTATCTCTCCCAAAAGGCATCACTCATTTATTTAGTCTCCGAAGAAATGTGTATTGAGCATCTGATACGTACAGACCCTGTTCTGAGTCTTGGGAACAGAGACAGACACTACGGACAGGGTTCTCCGTCCCATGGACTCAGGAAAGATGAAAATAGACAAGTATGCATTTCACATAGCGATCCTTTTAAAATAAAATTAAAATGGTGAGGGTATATGACATGCAGACCCTGGAAGGCCGATTCCAGGAGCTGGCATCTGAGC
This sequence comes from Carlito syrichta, assembly GCF_000164805.1. Lineage (NCBI taxonomy): Eukaryota > Metazoa > Chordata > Mammalia > Primates > Tarsiidae > Carlito > Carlito syrichta. The sequence goes on along the minus strand of NW_007245233.1, from coordinate 24,357 downwards.
AGGCAGTCAGTGGAGTCGGGAAGCAAGCACTGTGGACCTCTGGGAGAAGACAGTTCCGTTCAGAAAGAGTCACAGATGCGAAACCCCAAGGAACTGATGTGCTATGACCAAATGGATCATGAGGAAGAATGACAGGAGATTAGCTCTTTGCAGGTAAGAAACCTTGGATTTGACTTTGAATGCTATAGAAAATCATTGAAGAGTGTACAGCAGGAGAATAAAATGCTCTACTTTACTTTTTTAAAAGCTCCCTCTGGTTGCTGTATAAAAAATGCATCTAGCCAGGCTCGGTGGCTCAGCCTGTAATCCCGCGCCTTTGGGAGGCTGAGGTGAGTGGATTGCCTGAGCCCGCGGGTTCGAGACCCGCCTGGGCAACTTGGTGAGACCTCATCTCTACAATAAGTCAAAAATTATCCGGGCGTGGTAGCGCGCACCTGTAGTTCCAGCTACTTGGAAAGCTGAGGCGGAAGGATCGCCGGGGCCCAGCAGATCGAGGCTGTGGTGGCCAGGGCGTGCCACTGCCTTCCAACCTGAGCGACAGAGTGAGACTCCAACTGAAAAAAAAAAAATTATCTGCAGGGACACAGGGGTAGAAGGAGGAAACCCCATTGATGGTGCCTTGGGCTGGGGTTTTAGTTGTGAAGGTGAGATGGAACCGGATCCAGAATATATCTTGAAGATACAGCAGAAGAACTTAAAGATGGATTGCCTGTGCAGCGTGAGAGAAAGAGAGCAGTCTAGATGACTCCTGGGCTTATGGCCTGAGCAACCACTTGCCTGGTAGAAACCCTTTGTCAAGAGGGCAAGCAGGTTTGGGTGTCGAAGAACATTCAAGAGATCTGTTTTTCACGTGTTAAGATAAGCAATGCTTTTCAGACATCCAGGTGGAGATGTCAAGTAAGTGCAAGGATGTACTCATGGAACCACATTCACAATACCTGTGGATGTGAACTCCTTAGTGTTTTAGCATCTGCATTTTGTAGATACACTGATGTAAGCTCACAAAGTGATATTTGCCATTGGGGCTGTAAATCAAGTAGAGATTTAGGACTTAGACCAGCTCAGAAATAAAAGTGTCACTGCTCCAGTGCTTTGTTGTTTTCTCCTTATCTACATGAGGTACATGTAGTACAAAATGAATAAATTTTATGTTATCCTGGCAAGTCGATGCAAATACTTCCCCCCTCCTCTCCGCGTATACAAATCTTATATGTCTTCAAGGATAACTCAGGTTTCATGGCAGATGTCCAAAATTACCTCCTCCACAAAGATCTCTCTTACTTTGATCTTTTTGCTCACACCGCTGCTGGTGCCAAGAGTCAGTGCTGTATCACGTGGCACATAGTTATTCCTGGACAGCTTCATGGTGTTATTTTTGCCTTTCCATTAGGTTACAACTTGAGAGGAGGTGTCATATGTATATTGCTCTCATATCACTCGCTATGACAAAGACTGAGGAGGGTCCACCAAATCTGTTTCTCTTTCCTTTGGACACATAGCTAGTCCCAGTCTCCCTTGCAGACTTGCCAGCTGTTCATTGGACAGTGGTAAGGAAAAATTGGATAGAGGTCAAGTACAGCAATTTCCAGGCCTGTCCCATGAGAATCTCCCAAATGATCATTCTCTCTCTCTCTCTCTCTCTCTCTCTCTCTCTTTTTAGCTATCTATCTTCTGGCTGGATATTGATGCCCGGGAAGACACATGTTAAGTATGACAAATTTTCTGTCACCCTGGATCCCTGAAGTACTACATGGAGCAGAGCCAAAGCCAGCAGTTGAACTTTTCATGAGTGAGAAATAAATGTTACTATGTTAATGCATTAAGATTTGGGGGTGTTGCAGCAGCTAGCATATATTTTGATCAAAGTCTTGTGCCTAGAACAGGCTTACAAAAATTTTATTTGCAAGGCTATTGGAGACTTTGCAAACAATTGCTGTTTGTGCCAAGCAAGTAAAGTCACTTTCTCAGATCATGTAGCTAGTAAATTGTTGGTAGACACGGAGTGGTCTGTTATCAAAACTATTTTTTGATGTCTTTACTATTTTGTACTCCAATATCATTGATAATTAATCTTGCGACAGCGAGCATGCTATTGCAACTTTAGACAGTAACAGAAATAACATACACACACACACACACACACAAATCTTCCAAGGTAAATTTCAGCAAACGAAAGAGGAGGCTTCGTGGCTGGGGTAAACTATGCAGAGCAGGAGAGGAAGAAAACACAGAGACAAATGAGTGGAACTGTAATGTCGCTTCCTCTGAATGCGATAGCACACATGATTAACTGCTGTTGGCTGTACACAGATCACGGCATTCTGATTAATTGCCGCGTAGACCCCACTCGTCAAAAGATACAGAGTAAGGCCTCCAACATTTCATTCCAAATGCCTTATACAAGACAAACCCTCCCTTGTAACTGAAGTCTGAGAAGAAAAATGTGAGAAGTAAGCTAATTGACAAGCAGTAAAACTTGTGAAAATTGAAGGAGGATCAAACCAAAAAGTACTTCCCAGAAACAATATATTTATTTACTTATTTTTTATTTTTTTTTGAGTTGGAGTCTCACTCGGACACCCAGACTGGAGTGCAGTGGCCGCTCCTGGCCACCGCAGCCTCAACCTGCTGGGTTCTGGCGATCCTTCTGCCTCAGTCTTCCAAGTAGCCAGAATTACAGGCATGCACTAGCATGCCCAGCTGATTTTTTGATTTATTGTAGAAATGAGGTCTCAATGTCCAGGTGGGTCTCGAACCCGTGGGCTCAGGCAATCCACTCACCTCAGCCTCCCAAAGCGCGGGATTACAGGCTGAGCCACCGAGTCCGGCAAAACAATATATTTAAATGAATGTGTATGTACATATATCACAACAGTTCCATGTCAGTGAACTTCACCAGGATTTAAAATCTATGTATTTCAAACTTAAAAAGCAAATAGGATAAAACACACCTCCAACCAGCAAAATTTAATCCAGAAAATCAACCTCTTTAATACCATATTATGTGTATATTATGACATACACATATTTTCTGAATACAGTGCTATGTCTAATACAATTTATTCCATTACAGAATTTTAATATGGATAAACACAAGCTGTATCTTCATGGGTTTGGTCCGATGAATCTCCTTTTGCAGTATTCAGGAAAAAAAATAAAAAAACTTCACTAATCAGATTGATCACATTCCCGGTCCAGACCATCTGACTTACAATGTGGGTCACAGTAGAGAAGAGGGCCTGAATAAAAGATCAAGGATTACTTATCACCTCCTTTGGCTATGTAAAAATAACTCAGATTTACAATCATGAGGATAGTAACAATACTTATATTTCATGTTAGAATTTGAAATCATTTTCTTACCCTTTATGTAATTTGACCTCACCTTCCCAGCTATCATATTTCTGTGTATTTGACAGAGGAGAAGCAGGCTTTGAAAGTTTAAGTGGCGTCCAGAGGCCACCCAGTTGGTTCTTGAAGCCAAGTCATAGGACTGAAATCCCATGTTCTTTCTACTAAGTTGCCTTTTTCACAACTTACATTTCTGAAGCAGGTAGCATTTACAGACCATTGAGGCAAGCGGGACAGATAGTATAGTCCCAAATTACAGATGAGAAAACTGAAGTTCTAAAGTTAAATAACTCACCTAAGAACCCCTCACTAATCTGTAAGTAAAAACAAACAAACAACTAGATCCAATCAAGGAGTCTTGGGTTCAAGTTCAGCCTTCTTTCCCTTGTACCGTATTATGAACTGAATGTTTATGTCTCCCCAAGTTTATATGTTGAAATCTCCCCCTCAATGTGGTGGCAGCAGAAGTTGGGAATTTTAGGAGGTAATGATGCTATGAGGGTGGAGCTCTCAAGGATGGGTAGTGCCCTTAAAAAGAGACCCCAGGGAGTTCTCAGCTCTATTTGAACTCTGCGAGGATACAAGGGGAAAAGACCCCAAGGAGTATCCTCACAGAACCAGACCATGCTGGCACGTGGATCTCAGACTTCCAACCTCCAGAACTGCGAGAAAACAAATTCATGTCGTTTGTAAGCCACCCAGTCTGTGGTACTTTACGAAAGCAGCTCAAACTGACCAAGACATAGTGCTACCGCCACCAGGCCAGAGGTAAAGTCTCATTCATAAGAGACCCCAGCTTTGGAGTGAGAACCGGGTCACACTCCGGCCGCACCATGGACTCTGAGCCAGTCACTGAACCCTCACAGGGCCACAGCTCCCATCTGCCTCATGCAGCACCTCGGACTCAGACTCAGTTTGGTAAAACCGACCACATGACTTACCGCAGCTGCTCCCAACAAAGCCATCTTAATGAGGTCTCTCTTTGTGACTGGGACCAGGACCTACCTACCAAGTCAAGTAAACCAGGAACCGACTCCCTCTTCCTCCTCATCCCACACAACCGTCTCATCACGGGTCTGCGGTATAACCGTCTCTCAGAGACATGCCTTGGCTGCATCCACACCTCCTAAAGCCCCCACACTTGTCTCCTTGGTCTTTTTCTTTCCGTTCCATTCTTGACTCTGCAAAGAAACCAGTCTTACTAGATCATGTCACTTTGCCAAAAATCCTTCACACCTCTCTGGCAAAAACGAAAGCCCCCTACCTACTCCTGCATGGCCTGGTCTTACCCCACCCCCTCCTTCCCAGTCCTCCTAGTCCCCTTTGCCCGCCCTCCCTTATGTACTCTGCACTAGGCTGGGTGTCGAGCTTTCCATGCCTTCTCTCATTGGACTTGCAATGCTTCCACCAGCCTGCGCAGTATCACAGAGTCCTTGCACTAAACCAATCTGCACTGCATTGTTTCTTCGGCATAACACGGAAAGTCAAATAAACATAGTTTTTAATTTGGGAACTCCATTTTCAAGCCCAATCTCTTGTTATTGTAAAGGCATATGCTATTTAAAACAATTGTTATTAAACCAAAGGAGATTGGCTGAGCCTAGCTTAACAGTATAACATAAGACTTTTGAAATCCAATCACATTTGCAGAAGGATAAAAAAAAAGATTAATCACTAATGCTTATAAGAGACAGATACTTGGCCACAATTCTTTAAATTAGAGTTGGACTTGGGAATTTTCAAATTGGTTTTTGTTCAGTAGAGATTCTAATGTGTGTTTGACCTCCGTCAGTGACATGTGGACACACCTATCTGCATACACAGCTCCTGATACTAAGAAACTTGTTACAACCCAGAAAAACTATCTCCTTCACATTCTATTAGTTTTGCATTTCCTCAGTGTGGAAGTGGAATTGAAGAATGACTACTTCTGTACTTTTAAACAACTTCTAAATGTACCAAGGAGTTTGGTATTGCAGAGTTTACACTTTATGGGGTAATTCAATCGATGATATTAAAATTTCCATTAGTCTTACCAGGGGTAGACCTTCCACCAAAGTACTTGTGTTGTCAACTAAGGCAACTAATAATTTGTTTTTAAGTTTCTGGGAGCTTACAGAGGAAGGGAGGAGAAGTTGAAGAATATATATGATAGGAATTCGGTAATCTAAACTTAGTTACTTTAACATATGAGGAATTTACAACTTACTTTGGTGGGGGAAATAAATGGAATGCTACCTGTCTCAGGAAAGTTCATGAACATTGTAGGTTATGGCAGTCAGTGTAAATCAAGGTTTGATTTTTCTTTCTTATAGACTATCTCACAAATTTTAGGTTAAAAAATAAAATTGTGTGGGTCAAAAAAATGGCTGTATCTGTTGGCTGCTCATATGTCTTCTTTTGAGAAGTGTCTGCTCATATCTTTTGCCCGCTTTGCAATGGGCTGTTTGTTTTTTTCTTTTCAGCACATTTGAGTTCCTTGTAGATCCTAGATGTTAGGCCTTTGGCAGACATACAATCAGCACATGGAAAAACGCTTAGCCTCACTAATCATCAAAGAAATGCAAATTAAAGCTACACTGAAATACCACCTAACTGCAGTTAGGATGACCATCATTAATAACTCAAAAACCAACAGATGCTAGAGAGGATGTGGTGAAAGGGGAACATTTCTACACTATTGGTGGGAGTGTAAACTAATAAATCTCTGTGGAAAACAATTTGGTGATTCCTAAAAGATCTAAAAATCAATCTTCCATATGACCTGCAATGTCCTTACTGGGAATATACCCGGAGGAACTCACGTCACTTTAATGAAAAAGATTCCTGCATGCATATGTTTATTGCAGCGTTACTCACAATAGCAAAAACATGGAGCCAACTGTACTGTCCATTGAAAGAGAACTGGATTAAAAAAATGTGGTACATATACACAGTGGAATATTTTGCAGTCATCAAGAAGCACAAAATTATTACAGCAACTTGGATGAACTTAGAGTCTGTAATACTGAGTGATTTATCACAGAAACAAATAACTGAGTATCACATGTTCTCACTCATAAGTGGACCTTGAACAATTATTGTTATACTATAAGAAAAGTATTGTCCCAGCACTTTGGGAGGCAGAGGTGAGCGGATTGCTTGAGCCCACGGGTTTGAGACCCGCCTGACCAACTTGGCAAGACCTCGTCTCTACAATAAATTTTAAAAAATCAGCCGGGTGTGGTAGTGCACGCCTGTAATTCTGGCTACTCTTAAGGCTGAGGTGGAAGGATCGCTGGAGCCCAGCAGATTAAGGCCGCGGTGGCGGAGAACGGCCACTGCGCTCCAGTCTGGATAACGGAGTGAGACTCCAACTCAAAAAAAAAAAAGAAAAGTATTGTCAGTAGTGGAAAATTGCTGGGGAGGGGTGGTATTGGTAGTAATGGGATTCTGCCAGGGGATGGGTGCACACCTCATCAACAAGAGTACCTGCATAATGAACATGTGTATGCTTAACCCTGAATTGTACCCCCACACCTTTAAAATAAAAAATTTTTAAAATTGAATTAAATTTAAAAATGACTGAATGAAAAACAACTTTATAAAAATCAATACGTGCCTGTATATTTCCAAATGATATTATTTATGCAATTATACTTATTTCGTTGGAAAGAAATGAAGAACACGATTACATTACTCAATCATTGGGATGATTTTTCCAGGATGCTTTGGTTGTTAATAATCACAAATTCCAGCATGATAGCAGTGGTCTTCACTGCTCAACCAAAAGCCCCACGTGACTATTGGCATCCGAATGTAGATACCAAGAAACTCCAGGATTATTCATGCCAGCTGAGTTGTGCGCAAACAGAAGTGCCTGAAGGTGCGAGACCAGCAAGATTACTGCACACAGTTGAGTCTCTGAGGTCAACCACACTGGGGACAAAGGAGCATCAGAAACACTTAATAAATGCTTCTTTAAAAAAAAAAAATCTCTTAAACAGCATAGGTTACAAAAGATAAATTGGAATTCACCAAAATTTAAGCATTTCTGCATGAAAGGACACTATCAAGAGAGTGAAAAATCCCACAGAATGAGAAAAAATATTTGCAAAGCCTATATCCAAGAGGAATTAATATCCAGGATATGTCATTTTAAAAGAAAAACTCCTATAACTCAGCAGCGAAGAAATAATCCAAATCAAAATTGGGCACAAAATGTGAATAGCTATTTCTCCAAATAAAACATATGAATGTCCAACAAGCACATTAAAGATTCTCAACATTACTAGCCTTCAGGGAAATGCAAGTCAAAACTACAAAGAGATACCACTTCACATTCATTAAAAAGGACAATATGAAAAAAACATGAAATAAATATTGGCAAGGATGTGAAGAAACTGAAAACACTTATGCATTGCTAGTAGAAGAAGCATAAAGTGGTGCAACATCTGTGAAAAATGGGCCGACAGTTCCTTTAAAAAGTAAACATAGAATTACCATGTGATCCAGTAATTCCATTTCGGTTTCAAATGAACTGAAAACAGGGACACAGAAACATGTATTTGTACACCAATGCTCTAGCACGTTATTCATAATAACTAAAAGATAGAAACAACCCACATGTTCATCAACAGATTAATGAAAAAGCAAAGTGCAGTGCAGTCTTCCCCTGTATCTGCAGGTTCAGTGTCCATAGATTCAGTCAACTATGGATCAAAGAATATTTGGGGAAGAAAAAATTTAAGAAAAAAAGAGATAAAAATAATACAAATAAAAATCAATACAGTATAACAGTATTTACATGGCATTGACATTGAATTAGGTATTATTATAAGTAATGCAGAGATGATTTAAAGTATACAGGAAGATGCACCGATGTTATATGCAAATATACCATTTTGTATCGGGGACTTGAGTATCCACTGATTTTGGTATCTGCAGGGGTTCTTGGAACTAATAATCCCCCAATATGGAGGGATAACTATATATATATATATATATATGTACAATGAAATATTTTTCAGCCTTTAAAAAATGAAATTTTGATACACGCTACAACATGGATGAACCTTGAAAACATGCTAAGTGAAATAAGCCAGACACACATGAGCAAACATCATATGACTGCAGTAATATGAGACACCTACTACAGACAAATTCATAGATACAGAAAGTATAATAAAGCTGGGTGCAGTGACCCATGCCTGTAATCCCAGCACTTGGAGAGGTTTTTCTGGAACTGGTGGGGGGAGGGGGAATGGAAAGATATTGTTTCATGGGTAAGAGTTTATGTTTGGGATGATGATAAAGTTCTAGAAATTGGTCATGTTGATGATTGCCCAATATTATGAGTGTACTTAATGCCAGTGAGTTGTACCCTTTAAAATGGCTAAAATGGTAAAGGTTACATTAAGTGTATTTTACCACAATTTTAAAAAACCACCTAAACAAAATGAAACCTCTTAGAATTATTGAAAGAGAAGTATAAACACTTCTGCGTATCCTTTGGCTATGTGGATTAAATGGCATTAAGCCAAGAGTCCACGGCCATACCACCCTGAATGTACCCGATTCCATCTGAAATGAAGCCAAGGGTTAGATTATGGGTTAGAGGCTCCTCACCCCCAAAGTTAGGCTGTGCAAACCACCTCCCACAATGTTGACTTTTCTTAACTAAATGGAAGAACAGGAGATTCAAGAAATAAAACACATCACTGAAATTCAAGAAATAAAACAGAAATGATGCAGGGGAGGGCTTTGCACTTTTTAAAATTATAATTCAAGCTTTCTTTTCTGTGAATAAGTAATTTTGTGAAATAAAGTGATAGAATATTAAAACATTCACCTAATCATCAGACAGTTACTGAAGACAGTAGCTTTGTGGGGCAGGCCTTCAGCCAGGTAAATGTTATCCTTTAATCGATGTGTGAACTGGGTCTTCATAGTAATCCAGTTCACACAACAAAATGAAATGGGAGCATTTCAATAACGGGTCAGTGGATGCACACGTAGATTAAGCCAAGACTAAAACTGAGGCCCTCTGGGAAGAAAAGTCCGATGTCTGATTGACTTCACTGCACACAGTAAAACAGAACACTTGCATACACACACACACACACACACACTTTTAAGAATCACATATTCAGTTGCTATCATTCCTCCTACTCTTGGCCTGGCCATTCCCACACATCAACCCATATAACATGTGAATGTGTGTGTCTGTATAACTATTTGGCCACCTTGGGAAGAACAGGAGTTCTAGCTGTGCTCATCTGCTGATAACGGAGTCTACCAACACCAGTTGCAAGCCCCGTCTAAATTAGCCCAGGTTAGCGTTGTGCCTCTTTGGATGCGATTGACTATTCCCCAGTTGCTACCTTCAGTCTTGGATTGCAAGTGGTTGCTGTTTCACGCCAAGCAAACGAGGAAAAGATAAAGGTGGCAAACCACCACCACCTCCTCAGCCTTGCTGTTATCTCTGAATCATTTTGCATCATCTTTGCCTTCAAAGGGATCAGGTTTTAAACTCTGGAAATTCAAAGCCATCAGGGCAATGAAGCGGCCTGACTGTGCCTGTGATAACTGAAGGTCCTCTCCCCAGGGTAGACCATGACTTCAAAGGAGAGCTACTTGTCCAGGCAGGTGTTCTTCCCTCGAAACGGTGCAATTTCCTGTTCCGCTTTCAGCAAGATAGTCAGCATGTGTTGATTTATTACCACCTGAGATTTGTGGATTTCTTAGTTACTGAGCTTGTTTTTGAAGTTGCAAGCATCACGTTGCATTGATTTCTGCGTGTGTCTTTAATGAAATTTTGCCCGTGACCGGGTGCTGCCTTTCCTGTGGGTATGAGTGTGACTGCCCTGACACTGCTTGAGGTACAGCTCAGCAGCTGCTCAGAGAACACATCCTCCACAAGCTATAAGTCCCCTCAGTCTTTACCACTCCCCTGAAGTCTATCATATACACATACATGTGTGTTTTCCTTGATGGGACTATTGCGGAACCACATTTACCAAAATCTGGGCCTTTGAGGGTGGTTTCTACAATGGAAATTTGCCATTCCTCCCTTTCATTATATTAAAGAAAATTCCGTTTTACACGGGATTCTTATCCTCTTGTTTTATTGTGGGGCGGGGGTCAACATCCAACAACACTCAGCTTTGCATTTCCGCTCACATCGGTCCCTGTCGCGGCCAGACACAGCCTGTCATCCTGGGGCCTCTTCACCCCTTGCAGCTCTGGGTGACGCCCATAAATCTGACTTACACAAGACCATCCTGCCGTGATTTGCCGAAGAGACAACCAGTGATCTCCTCCCCCTGCCTTCCTGGGCTGGCCCCACGCGTGTGTCAGTTACAGGACTTCCTGCCGTGGGCGGCATCTTGCCTCTTGCATCTGCAGATGGATAGGAATGGGACTCAACAATCATGAAATAACAAAACCGTGTGCTCTCTACCTGTCACTCCCTATTTCTCATTAAGCTCCTTCCTGTAATCCTTCCCAACAGATAACACAAATCCTGTCATTTTCCTTTCTGCCTTGTCATATGCAGCTTGATTTACGAGGGCTGGCTTCTGCGAACTGAAAGCTAAGCACAAAAGTGTGACAAACTTGGTCCACAGTAATCGCAACAATGGAGGGAGGGTGGTTCTTCGTGTGGCATCCACTGGACATGCATGTCTGCAAGAGCCTGCGCCATCATTGGGGTCCGTGTCAAGTCAGCCCATACACTCACATATTGACCACAGGCATATCTGTGTGCGTGACACCTAGGACCCAGAAATTATGTGGTAGATCCCCAAGTCCCCATCACTACCAGAGACCTCTGCTAGCTGGCTCACACCAGAGACCTCTGCTAGCTGACTCAGCTGCCTCACGATAGGAGATGCTTGGCATGTTGGCAGAAGGAGTCATGATTTTAAAGAACCCAGCTCCTCCCCCAATGAAGAAAAAACAAACATGTATACAAGTGAGTATTCGGTTTTCCCTTTGCAAGGGTATGGGGATGTGGAAAGTTCTCCCTACCAGCATTCCTTCAATTCCCAGAGCTGGAAGGAAAGGAGGGAGAGGAGAAGCAAAGAGGGTAGGGAAAAATTGAGGAGAGAGAAAACAAGAGTCAGAAACGAAGGAGAGAAAGAATGGTTTTTTAACACACAGAACTTAAAATTGGGAGAAATGGGTATAAAGCTTACAACCTATACTTATAAAAGCACAACCTTGAAAGGTACTATTTAACGAGCGCTACCTAGAGGATAATAATAATACCTGACCTAGTTATATCAGGAAAGTGGTATGGAATGTTTAAGTCTTGGCTGGATCCAGTACCTTTTGCCAGCATAGCAACACTTTGGGGGGCCGAGGTGAGAAGACTGCTTGAGTCTAGGAGTTCAAGACTAGCGTGGCAATATAGCGAGATGTCCTCTCTACAAAAATTAACTAGGTGGTGGCACATGTCTGTAGTCCCAGGTGCTTGGGAGGCTGAGGTGGGAGGATCCCCACCTGCAGTGAGCCACGATCATGCCATTGCGCTCCAGCCTGGTTGACAGTGAGACACTGACCTAGCAGCAACAACACAAAAGTTTGTCTCCTTTTTCTTATGAAGCAAGAGGGCTGTGCATCTGTGTGTGTGCACAGGAGTGAGTGTGTGCATCCGTGTGTGTGTGCAGGTGAGTGAATGTGTACTGAAGGAGGTGGTCCAGAACTCAGAGGGAGACCTCAAATATGGTGAAACATATTATTACCTTTCCCCTGTAATATCACACACCTCGGTAATTAAAGGATGTGAAGCGGTTTTAAGCCCCCCTCCTT
>NW_007245233.1:0-11970 GCF_000164805.1 Carlito syrichta | reverse complement strand
TGCCCAGGCGGGTCTCGAACCCACGGGCTCAGGCCATCCACTCACCTCAACCTCCCAAAGGCACGGGATTACAGGCTGAGCCACCGAACCCGGCTACCCCTTTTTATTCCAATGCATCTTCCCTTTTTGAAGTGATGCTTGGCTATAGGTCTTAATGGCGGAAACTGGCTGTTGAGAGGTCGGCAGCCTGCATAGAGCCCAGGAAAGGCTTGATAAATGGCAGACTTGGTTGTGATGGGGACTTTGGAGCAGGATGTCACCTCACAGAAGATCTACACGGTCCTGTTCCTGCCAGGAGTCCTCGCCCTTGGGCCCTGAGTTGCCCAGAGACGGTCACTGAGTTTCTTTGACACAATGTGAGACTAAAATTCTCTGAAGCCAGACTGTCCTCCAGACACTCTGATGTTGACTTCCACCCACCTGGGAGAATCCACTGGAAGGAGCACAAGTCCCACCTGCTGACTGCCTGCACCTTTGAGCAAATTTTCTCTGCCATATCCAACTCTTTCCTGCCCCTCTCACCCATAAGGGTTCTTCTTTCTTTTTCTTTGCTTTTTTTTGAGTCGGGATCTCACTCTGTTACCCAGGCTGAAGTGCAGTTGCACAATCACAGCTCACCACAGCCTCAACCTCCTAGGTTCAGGAGATCCTGCCACCTGAGCCTCCAGATCAGCTGGGGCTACAGGTGCACGCCGCCATACCCAGCGAATTTTTAGATTTTTTTTGTAGCAAAGAGGTCTCACTATGTTGCCCAGGCTGTTCTCAAACTCCTGGGCTCAAGCAATCCTCCAGCCTTGGCCTCACAAAGTACTGCGATTAAAGGCGTGAGCCACTGCACCCGGCCTAAGTGTTCTTAATTTCTCTCTTTCGTATCTCCTGAGTGTTCTTGCAGATTTCAGAAATCAAATTTAAAAGTGGTACATTTGCTGATGTCAGAAATCTTCTGTGTGTGAACAAGCAAGCACTAAGTAGAAACGGATGAGGTGCGAGGTTGTGAAGGGTTTTTTCCCTTTTAATATGAAAGCCACTTTGTTGTTGTTAGTACACTAAATGTATATTTAACAATTGAATCCAGGTTGCATTGGACTATACAAAAATGCAGGGGCTGGGGCGAAACAGAACATGACGTTATGCTTTAAAGGAACCCTCCTGATCTAGTGGTAGAGAAGACAGTTCAGTATTGTCTAACAGTTGTTTAGAGCTACTTTCAAATCTGAGAAACAACATGAATAAAGCCTCTTAACAAGGGCGATGCACTTCCACTCACCACACTCCATCCACGGCATGTCTTGAAGAAAGTAACAGGGTAAGGACCCAGACTCTGGAATTGCCAAGTCTTGGGTGAGGCCCTGAACCACGGAGGACTGTTATCAAGACTCCCATGCACAGTGGTCTTTGTACCTGTTGGGATATCGGGAAACCTGAGAAGCACAACTTTTCTTACTCATCTTTAAAAATCTAGACTGGACACATTAGGTGTTCAAGACTGAAGCAACATAATAAGGATGCAGAAGAAATGCTCCCCCCAAAACACGTGACTCCGCCATAACTCTGAGATGTAATGGCAGTTAGCTGCATTCTAGAGATGAGATGTCCATCGGCTTTGAACCCTGAATGCATTGTTTGAGTTTTGTGGACAGATGAAAAACGATGTACCTAAACGTTTCTACGTGGTGGTCACAGCATTTTAAGCAGATTAGACTAAAAGGTGTACTATGAGTCTATCACATTGATTTATCATGTTCTAGACAAACATTATTTTAAAAAGCGAATACATCTCTAATATATGAGAACGAATGAAATTTAAAATAAATCCTCATTACTTAAGAATTTGCTAACTCAGAATCACTAGTAATTTAGACTGTACACAATCGAGCTGTCTCAGCTCGTTTGATATCTTTGAAAAGAAATGGACTGAAAAAACAATAAACACCCAAAATGAAATGATAGGGGCCATGTCTGGATTTAGTGTCTCTCTTTTTAAACCCATTCTGTGTCTTTCCTTCCTTGTCTCAGTCCTTGGCAGTGCCAGTCATCGGTGCCAGTCAGTAAAGGCCTGCTTGGTTCTAGGTCTGGCCAAATTAAATATGTATAAGATCCAGAATGTATGCTCAAAAGACTCTCAGTATAGTACTAGACACTCTTAAGGAAGTAACCCCACTAAACTGTGGAGGGCACCCTGATCTGTATGACAGATTTGGGGGAACACAAAGGCAGGTGGGCTCAGCAGAGTCAAGAAACCTACCTCGCCTCTCCCAGACTCTCACCATCGTCTCTTTCCCCTTCTTCCCATTAAGCCCCAGCAGTGGCGGCTCCACATTTTTTGCAGTGACGTTATTGAAACATGCCTTAAAATCATCCTTTTTCTTCCTAGTGCTCATGACTGCTTCTTGGTATATTATACGTCAGAATTCTGAGACTAAAGACAGAGGAGCCACACCCCCAAGGGTGTCTACTAGCTGAGGGCCAGTCTGCAGCTGTCCCCACAATGTATCTTTGAAATCCCCTACCGTGTTTAGCCAACATATATCAGTTTGATCGAATACCAGTTTATATTATATTCATGCTTACTGCAAGGTAGAAGTAGTTTTCTCCCCCCAAAGTATTGAATACATCTGTAGACCCTACTATATGACTCAAGCTGACATGGTTACTTCTCGCAGCTCTAAGAATGAGCACCAATCTCCTCCAAGAGAGCCCAAGAGATGAGATGAAACCAATGCCTCAAAACAACATGTGGTCCTCACAGTTGTATTAGCCAGAGTTGTCCAAAGAAACAGAACTATGGGAAGCGTATACACAAAGAGAAAGAGATTTATCTAAATGAATTGGCCTATGGGGATATGAAGTATAATAAGCCCAAAATCTACAGGGTGGGCTGTCAGATTGGAGATCCAAGAGAGCTTATGGTGTCATTCAAGTTCTGGGATATCAGACTTTTGTTCTATTCAAGCCTTCCACTGATCAGATGAGGCTCACCCACGTTATGAAGGACAGTCTGCTTTACTCCAAGTCCACCAATTTAAATGTTAATCTCACACACACACACACACACACACACACACACACACACACTCCTCACAGAGACATTCAGAATAACGTGTGGCCAGCCATCTGGGTGCCATGGCACAGCCAAGTTGACAGGCAAAATTAACCATCACCACTCTAATAACTGTGCCCTTCAGACTGGGTCCTCTGCCCACTTGATCCAATTGCCTTGTCTTTGGCAAGCTAAGGGTTCTCATCACCATTCATTTTTTCCTACATGTATCGTGGTCGTGATAAAGCAAAAATAAATTCAATTCTTGACTTCATGGAATCATTCAATTCTGGTGAGAGGAAGTTCTCGTGTGTCTAAAGAAATAGTAACCAAACACTAAAACAAAGGCAAAATGGCAAGGGCATAGCTGTTAGCAACTAGACATACAAAGTTCTAGGAGGCAGTGATTTAGAACTCTGACCTTTGACCTTTTCTAAGTAGTGAGGGGAAGCGTCCCTGGGAGAGAGGTGCTTCCTGGAGTGAGGACAGTTGCTCAGGCATGCGGGACTCCGCCTCCCTAACTGCCTCACTGCAATGACGTATCAACTGCCATGTGCTAATGTTCAAATAAATTACAGGCGCCATTGCAAAGAGTGCACGCATGTCTTCCCTTCCATCCCTGGAGCTGCACTGTTTGATTCAATGCAGTGGGAGGAGCACCAAGGAGGCGACAAGTTGCCCTCCAGGGTTCTGAGGGCAGAACTGATGACAACGGAGCTTTCCTTCCGTGTCAGGACGGCAGTAAGGCCACAGGGAGGGACACCGTTCTGATCTTCAGGAGCCAAGCCTCAAGGAGGGTAGAAAACAGGAGAGCCATGCATCATTCAATCTTTTGAATTCTGCACCACTCTCCCTGGGTATTGGGCTGACCCCTGGGGAGCCCGAAGCAAGAGGCGAGAGGTGGTGGTACAGAGAAACTCCCAAGAAGGCGAACTGTCAGCTGGATCTTACACGAAGAGTCCTAACTGAGTAAAGAAGAGAAAAGTCATCACAGAGTTGGAAAGCACATGCAGAGGCCCAAGGGGAAGAAGCACACTCTGAGGCTTCTGAGAAGCTGAATGCAAGTCGTCCTGGCTGGGATTCAGTTGGTACCGGAAGGAAGAAGCTGCCTTGGGGAACAGAGGAGGAGGCAAGGGGTGCTTCTGAGAAATGTTTTTCAAACATGTTTGGCCATGAGCTGTGGTAAGAAATGCACTTTGTGCTGAGACTCTGCCCAGAGCCACACGCGCGTGTGCACACATCACAACACCGGTTTCATGGGCTGCAACGCAGGCTTAGGCCTACTGGCAACACATTCTAATCTCTCCAATCCCAGTTCATCGTGGTTTTTAATAGAACGCTACTCATCACCCACTAAATTGATCCTAGGACCCACGTCACTGCTACGCAGAACATTCTGCCAGGCCCAACTCTAAGGTATACTAAAAAGTTTTAATTTCGTCTTGAAGGCACTGGAGAACGAGTCGAGGATGTAAGCATTTTATAGAAATCCCTGTGGGAGCAGGAGAGAAGGGTATGGGGGTAGGGTGCCCATCCACCAAGGGCATCTGAAAACCCTTTAGGTGGTCTAGAGTCTGAGCTATTTAGATAATAGTCTGAGGCTGTCATTTACCACTTTCACCTGCATCCTTTCCTGAACACCCTTGGAGTTTCCAGTGTGATAGGAAGTAGACTGATTGCAGAGACAGATGTGAGTATCTGCCTGTTTGCTCTAAAGTAAGACATCAAAGAGATTGGCCACAATGTAAAACAAAGCCGCTCTGTTCACTAAGTCTCTCGTGTTGGAAAATGTATTTAATTTTCATAGAATATTGCATTATTTATGGCAATGTAATACGTTCATCCTCTCCCTTACTTCCACCTCTTACCCAAGACTTCCACGTGCATTTTCAGGGAAGGAAGGAAGGGAGGGAAGGAGGTTATGGATTGAAAATAAAATAATAGAGCCAATTGTCTTATACCTATGGTATAAGAAACAGGGTTAGGTTTAGTTTAATGATCCTCATGGATAAATAAATAGAATCCCACAAGCCTAATTTTAGCAAACAATTTATTCCCCAAACTTGACATGGAGTTTCTTTCCTTTCTTTCTGGGTACTAATGAGCAGTGAAGGTGCAAAAAGAAAAGCAAGAAGCTTAAATAAGTTCCACTTTTGAACCTGGAAGTATTGCATAAGAGTCATATAATTAACTTTCTAGCCAGAAGATAGTGAATATCCACCTCATAATTGAAAGATTATTCATTCCAACCCAACTACTGCACCATTAATGCCTACGTGGATATTGCTTAACATAAACTTATTATTCTGAAAACTAGCATTAATTGTGAGAAAAGTCTCTGTTGCAGTTTAATTTATTTTCAAAGACCTATCTAGGAATTCTCTATTGAGCCTCAACATTTGCAAAATTAGTGTGTGGTGTCGGTCAGGCAAAGTCGATTACTTTTCCAAGAACATAATGGCTTTATGGTTTGTTCTGAACTGCAAATTGAGAGATTAAGTGATACAAGCTTATTCAAAGCATGTTATGTGTGTACTATTATTCTCCGTCGTGTTTTAAAGCCGTAAAAGGTCCTTAGTAAATCATCAGTGAGCTAGGGAGAAAATGGTTTATGCAACTGCCAACCAGATTTCTGACACCTCATCCACAAAATAAGTGTACGGGGTTCAAGTTCAGACAGTGGAGACCAGATATGGGGCCGTGAGACAGGTCGGTGCCCACTCACATACTCGGGGAAAAGTCTCATCCTAAGTGGCACTTTAATGCATCCCTTTGTAAATGTCGTTAAGTCCTCAAGTTCCCAGAGCGGTTTTGATAGTTCTCATTAAAGTGATTTATTAAATGCCATTTAATGTTTATAATTTCATTTCATGTAAATAAATGAACAAATCTGAAAAATAAATTTCTACCAAACTATGAGTCTCTATTTGTGCTTCCAAAAATATCGTCAATATTCATATAAAAGGCTCCTGGACATCAAGGGTTAGGATCCCTGAGCAAGTAGAGATACAACGGAAAGTCCCACCTGGCTCCATCCTGCTAAAAACCCTATAGGGTTTTAGGATGTTGTCTGCTCAAAGCAAAGACTAGAAACTTGCCATTTCTGTTTTAAAGTGTTGTTGTAGTAAAAAATAATAATAATAATAAGTGGAACAACTCATCTAATTATCCCACCCTTCTTTTATACTTGGGCTCATTGGAAGTTGCTGGATTAGGGATAGAAAAACCATAGGTACAGGCCAAGTCCAAGACAGACACCTGTTTTTGTAGAGTCTACAAAATAAAAACCATTTTCACTTTTTTTTCCTTTACATTTTAGAACTAAAGTCTCACTCTATCTCCCAGACCAGAGAGCAGTGGTGCCATCGTGTCTTACTGTAGCCCGAATTCCTTGGCTCAAGCTAACCCCCAGCCTCAGACTCCCAAGTAACTGGGACAACAGGCACATGCCACCATGCTCCACTAATTTTATTTTTTATTTTTATTTATTTTTATTTTTTTTTCCTCTTTTTTATTACAATAGCTTTAGGGGGTACACATAGTTTTTGATTACATGGTTACAGTGGCGAAGAAATCTGGGTTTAAGTGTACCCACCATCCTCACCTTATACATTTTACCTGATAGGTGATATTTTTGTCCCTTCACTCCTTCCAATTCTACCTACCTTCTGGGTCTTCTGTATTCATTATACCATTCTCTATGGCTTTGCATATCTTGAGTTTTGCTCTCAATCATTAGTGAGAACATATGATTTTGGTTTTCTATCCTTGAGTTCGTTCACTTAGGATGATGTTCTCTAATTCCATCCAAGTTGCTGTGACATTATTTCACCCTTTTGATGGCTAAATAGTATTCAATAGTGTATGTGTATCACATTTTCATTATCCACTGGTCAGTCGATAAGTTTTTAGAGTGATTTCACATCTTTGCAATTGTGAATTGTGCTGCAATGAACATGTGAGTGCAAGTGTCTTTTTTATATAACGACCTCCTAGTATTGGGATTGCTGCATCAAATGGTAGATCTGCTTTTAGTTGTCTGAGAAATCTTCATACTGATTTCCACAGAGGTTGTACGAATTTACACTCCCGCCAACAGTGTATAAACGTTCTTTTTCTCCACATCCACACCAGCATGTATTGTTTTTTTAATTTTTTAACAATGGCCATTCTGACTGGTGTAAGGTGGTAGCTCATGTGGTTTTAACTTGCATTTTCCTGATTATTCGTGATACTGAGCATTTTTCCATATGCTTGTTGTCCATTTGTATATCTTCTTTTGAGAGACGTCCATTCATGTCATTTGTCCAGTTTTTAATGATATTATTTGCTTTTTTTCTTGCTGATTTGTTTGAGTTCTTTGTTGTTTCTGGATATTAGTCTTTTGTCAAATGTAAAGCTTACACATTTCTTCCATTCTGTAGGTGCCTGTTTACTCTGCTGATTATTTCTTTTGCTGTGCAGAAGTTTTTTTAGTTAATTAAACCCACTTACTTATTTTTGGTTTTGTTGCATTTGTTTGGGGGATTTAGCCGTAAGTTATTTGCCTAGGCCAATGTTCAAGAGTTTTTCCTAGGTTTTCTTGTGGTATATTTATAGGTTCAGGTTTGACATTTAAGTCGTTAACCCATCTTCAGTTAATTTTTGTATATGAAATGAATGGGGATCAAGTTTCATTCTTCTGCATGTAGCTATTCAATTTTCTCAGCACCATTTGTTGAATAGAGTATTCTTTCCCCAGTGTAGGCTTTTGTCTGCTTTATCAAAGACCAGTTGGTTGCAGGTATTGGGTTTATTACTGAATTCTCTACTGAGTCCATAGTCCATTGGTCCGTGTGTCTGCTCTTGTACCAGTACCATGCTGTTTTGAGTAATATGGCCTTGTAGTATAATTTGAAGTCAGGCAATGTGATGACTCTTGTTGCTTAGAATTACTTTAGCTATTCTGGTTCTTTTTTGGTTCCACATGAATTTTGGGATTTTATTTTAATTCAGTGAAAAATGACATTGGTAGTTTGATAGAGATTGCAGATTACTTTGGGCAGTATGGTCATTTTAACAATATAGATTCTTCAAATCCATGAGCATGGAATGTTTCTCCATTCATTTGTGCCCTCTATGATTTCTTTCATCGAAGTTTTATAGCTCTCCTTGTAAAGGTCTTTGTCCTCCATGGTTAAATATATTCCTAGATATTTTAGTTTTTTGTTGCTATTGCAAATGGAATTGAGTTATGGATTTGATTCTCAGCTTGGTTACCATTGGTGTAAAGCACTGCTGCTGATTTGTGTGTTGATTTTGTACCCTGAAACTTTGCTGAATTCATTTATCAAGTCCAGGAGCATTTTGCTGAAGTCTTTAGGATTCTCTAAATGTAGAATCATGTCATCAGCATACAGAGATAGTTTGACTTCGTTTTTTCCATTTGGATACCCTTTATTTCTTTTTCTTGCCTGATTGCTCTGGCTAGGACTTCCAGTGCTATGTTGAGTAGGAGTGGCGGAAGAGGGTCTCCTTTCCTTGTTCTAGTTCTCAGGGAAAAGGTGTTCAAATTTTCTCCATCTCAGATGACATTGGCTGTGGGTTTGTCCTATATGGCTTTTATTGTTTTGAGACATTTTCTCTTAATGTCTATTTGCTGAGGATTTTTTTTTAATCATAAATTGATGCTGGGTTTTATCGAATCCTTTTTCTGTGACTACCGAAATGATCCTATGATTTTTGTATTAATTCTGTTCATACAGTGGATCATGTTTATTGACTTACATCCTTGAGATAAAACCCTCCTGGTCACAGTGGATTTATTTTTATGCGTTGTTGAACTTAGTTTGCTAATATTTCGTTGAGGATTTTTGCATCTATGTTCATCAGGGATATTGGTCTATAGATACTTTTTTGTTGTTATTGTGTCTTTTCCTGACTTTGGTATCAGAGCAATACTGGCTTCATAGAATTAGTTAGGAAGAATTCCTGCCACTTGAATCTTAGGGGATAGTTTCAGCAAAATTGGTACCACTTCTTTTTTGAAAGTCTGATAGAATTCCGTTGTGAGTCCATCAGGTTCTGAACTTTTTGCTGCTGTTGTGAGACTTTTAATTATTATTTTAATCTCGTTACTCATTATTGGTCTGTTCAGGGTTTCTATCTTCCTGACTCAAGTTTCGTGGGTTGTATGTTTATAAGAATTTATCCATTTCCTTTAGATTGTCTAGTGTGTTTGTATAGAGGTATTCATAATAGTTTGGATAATCTTTTGAATTTACTTCATACCAGTTATGATGTCTCCATTTTCATTTCTGAATGAGTTAATTTGAATCTTCTTTCTTCATTTCGTAATTAATCTAGTTAGTGTTCTAGCAATTCTGTTTATCTTTTCAAAGAACTGATTTTGTTTCATTGATCCTAGTATTTTTTTTTAATTTTGGTTTCATTTAGTTCTGATCTGATTTTCATTATTTCTCTTTTTCTGCTAGCTTTGGGTTTGGTTTGTTTGTTCATTGAGGTGTGATGTTCGTCTGTTGATATGTGATCTTTCAGTCTTATTAGTGTAGACCTTAAGCACTACAGATTTTCCTCTGAGCACAGCTTTGGCTGTGCCCCAGTGACTTTGATAACTTTTTCATCGTTGCTATTCATTTCAAGGGATTTTTTTTATTATTTTAAAGATGTGGGGTACAATTCAGGGTTAGGTATACAAACGTTCATTGCGCAGGTACCTTTGTTGATGAGGTGTGCCCCTCTTTCCCCAGGCATATTCCTGCTACTGCCAATCCCACTTCCCCGCTCCACTCCCAGCAGTTTCCTGCTACAGCCAATCCTTTTCTTACAGTTTTAGAGTCTATAATACTGACTAATGTATCACAGAAACAAATAGCTGAATATCACATGTTCTCACTTGCAAGTGTACCTTGAACAAGTATCGTAAGGAATTTTTAAGTTCCCATCTTCATTTCATTGCTGACCCAGGGATCACTCAAGAGCAGATTGTTTAGCTTCCATGTTTTTGTTTGGTTTTGCAAGTTATTCTTGGAGTTAATTTCTAGTTTTATTTCATTGTGGTCTGAGAAGGTGCTTGATATGATTTCAATTTTTTTGAATTTATTGAGATTTAGTTGTGTACAATGTTCCACGTACTGATGAGAAAAAGTATATCTTCCAGTTTGAGGGTGGAATATACTATAGATATCTGTTAGTTCCATTTGCTCTAGGGTCCAGTTTAACTCCAATGTCTCTTTGTTGACTTTCTCCCTTGATGACTTGTCTATTGCTGTCAGTGGAGTGTTGAAGCTCCCCCCACTATTTTTGTATTGTTTTATATCTCTTTTTTCCCCTTAGGCCCTGTAGAATTTGTTTTATAAAGTAAGGGAGTCTGGTGTTAGGCACATGCATATTTGCAATTTTTGTCTTATTGTTGGATTGATCACTTTATCATTATATAATAATCAACTTTGTCTTTTTTTACTGTTGTTAATGTAAAGTCTGTTTTATCAGATGTGAGAATGGGTACTCCTGCTTGTTTTTGGTTTCTATTTGTGTTGAATATTTGTCTCTACCCCTTTACCTTGAGTCTATAGAAGTCTTTGTGTGTTAAGTGGATCAATGGAAGGCAGCAGATATTTGGTGTGTGTGTGTGTGTGTGTGTGTGTGTGTGTGTGTGTGTGTGTGTGAGATACATTCAGCCAGTCTATATCTTTTTAGTGGGCATTTAGACGATTTATGTTAAGGGTTAACAATGATACATGAGGTACTATTTCATTTTTCATACTGATTGTTATCTGGTTGTTTTATTTCTTTTTTGGTGTTCCATAAGACCTGTGGGCTTTATGATTTCCAGCATTTTTCTGTATTTCAACCTCTTGTTTCACTATTAAGAATTTCTGAGGTGGGCGGCAAGATGGCGACCGGGCAACCCGGTGTCTGAAGCCCTCTACAAGGGAGATCTGCAGTGGGTCTCTGACTCTCGCCCCGGGAGGCTGGGGACCCCAGCACTGCAGCCTGCTCTTCAGACAGAGCTCGGCCATCACTATCGCTGGAACATCGCAAGGACTGGACAGTTTTACTGCATTGCACTGTCCCGTGGCTGCCGCAGCCCCTCCCCCCACCAGCGCTCCCGTCGCCGCCGCCGCCGCCGCCGCCGCTGCGGCCTCGGGCACGGGTAGCTCATCACAACCCGGCCGGAGGAGATCCACACCAAACCGTTTCAGGGAAGATCTGCTGGGATCGCTGCCACCGCTCCTGCGTCTGAGACTGTCCTGTCCGCCTGGCGTGGGGATCCGGTTGCCTGCTCGGAGGCAGGCAGCCATCTTGTTCCTGTCCGGCCCCACCCCCTCTGGGGCGAGCAGATGAGATAGCACCACCTGCTGGCGATTCAAGGTAACAACACCGAAACGGGAGAGACAAGCTTCATAAAGACATAGACTAAACTTCTGAACCGAGGTTATTCTGAACTGTCCTTCACAGCAGACCAGGGGAACTGACCCTAACTGCAAACTAATTTACCAGCTTGAAAAGAAAACTAGAAATCAGACCTGAAAGGACATTGGACCTAAACGAAATGTCACAGAGTGTGCTTCATTGATTCTATTAGTTTAATGACTTAATTCTATTCCTACTCTATTGTTCCCTTTTTTCTCTTTTCCTTTTCCTTTTCTTCTCTTTTATTCTGTCTGTAAACCATGTCTTTGTATAGAGGAACAGCACACTAATAAGGTGGTTGGATAGCTGGTATGTTAGCATCACTATATGTTTTATTTTTGTTTGTATGAGAGTTGGTTCGACTGTAGCTGTGGTCTATTGTTTTTATCTGTTTCAGTATAGGCCTCTCTCTCTATTTGTTGGCACACTCGTTTGTTTCCCCCTTTACTCCTCTATCTCTCCACTCCCCTCTTCAACCCACTATCTGCTCCATTCTCTCCCCTCTGCTAACCACA
>NW_007245232.1:0-750 GCF_000164805.1 Carlito syrichta | reverse complement strand
CCAGTTAGCTGACTTAATTACTCAGCCGACGAGTGAGCTTACAGGTTAGCTGACTTAACTAGAAGACCCGCGAGTGAGCCGACTGGTCAGCTGAATTAAATAGTTCTCAGGGAAGTGATCCGATTGGTCAGCTGACTTAACTAGTTGGTAAGTAGGTGAGTCGACTGCTCAGTTGAATTAACTAGTCGGCCAGCGTGTGAGATGACTGGTCAGCTGAATTTAGTTGGCTGATTTGTCAGCCAACTGGTCAGACTTAACTAGTTGGCCGGTGAGTAAGACCCCCAGTTCGCTGACTTAACTAGTCGGCTGGCGAGTGAGCCAACGTGTGAGCTGCCTTAACTATTCGGCCGGTGAGTGAGTCGACCTGTGAGCTGACTTAACTAGTTGGCTGGCAAACAAGCTGACTAATTCACTGATCTGTTGGTCTGTGAACAAATCTACAAGTTAGTTGACCTGTTGGCTGGCGAGCAAGTCAACTAGTTGGTTGACAGGTTGGCAGGCGAGTGAGCCGAATATTTAACTGACTTAATGGAAAGCAAGTGAGTCCACTAGTTAGCTGACCAGCTAGCTGAGTTGCTAGCCGACTAGTTAGCCAAGTAATTGCCTGTTTTTCTAGCTGCCTTAACTAGCTAGCTGGCTATATAGCTGATATAACTAGCTAGCAAACAAGCTATCTAGCTGTCTAGCAAGCTGACAACTAGCTAGCTAACTGGCTAGCTAGCAGGCTAGCTGACTTAATTATCTAGCTGA
>NW_007245231.1:9102-14991 GCF_000164805.1 Carlito syrichta | reverse complement strand
ATTTCAGCTCATTAAGTCAGCTTGCTAGCTAGGTATATAGCTAGTAAAGTCAGCTAGTTATGACAGCTAGCTATTTAAGTCAGCTAGTTAAGTCAGCTAGCTAGCTAGATAGCAAGCTAGGTAGATAGCTAGCTATTTCAGCTAGTAAAATCAGCTGGCTAGCTGGGTAGCTAGCTAGTTAAGTCAGCTAGTTAAGTCTGCTGGCTAGCCAGCTGCCTTGCTGGGCAGCTAGCTTGTTAAGCAGCTGGTTAGCCAGCTGGCTAGCTAGTTACGTCACCTAGTTAATTCAGTTCACTAGTCAGCTGTTTAGCTAGTTGGCTAGGTAGTTACGTTAGCAGGCAAGCCAGTGGGATATGTAGGTAGCTAGCTATTTAAGTCAGCTGGCTAGCCACCTGGCAAGCTAGTGAGGTCCACTAGTTAAGTGAGCCTGCTAGCCAGCTGGCTATCTAGTTATGTCAGCTAGTTGAGTCAGCTGGCTAGCCAGCTGGCTAGCTGTTTAAGACAGCTAGTTAATTCAAGTGGCCTGCCAACTGCCTAGCTAGGTATCTCACTAGTTTCATCAGGTAGCTAGCCAGCTGACTAGTTTGTTAAGTCAGGTAGTTAAGTAGGCTGGCTAGTCACCTGGCTAGGTAGGTAGCTAGGTAATTAAGTCAGCTGGCTAGCCGGCTGGCTAGCTAGTTACTTCAGTGAGTTAAGCAAGCTGACTATCAGGCTGGCTACTTAGGTGGCTTGCTAGTTAAGCCAGCTGGCTAGCCAGATTGCTATCTAGTTAGTCAGCTAGTTAAGTCAGCTTGTTAGCAGCAGACTAGCTAGTTGCTGGCATGTTAAGCTGGCTGGGTAGCAGGCTGGTCAGGTAGGTGGCCTGCTAGTTAAGCCAGCTTTCTAGCTGGCTGACCAGCAGGTTGGCTGGCTAGTTAAGCCAGCTGGCTGTCCAATTGTCCAACCAGCCAGATAGCTATCTAAGCCGGCTGACTAGCCACTTGGTCAACCAACTTGCTAGCTAGCCGTCTGCCTAGCCAGCTAGCCAGCCAAGTAGCTAGCTAGTTAAGCCAGCTGGCTATCCATGTAGTCAACCAGTTAACTAACTCCTTAAGCCAGCTGGCTAGCCAGCTATCCAACCAAGTAACTAGTCAGCTAGTTAAGACAGCTAGCTAGCCAGCTAGCTAGTGAAGTCAGCTAGCTAGTGAGCTTGTTAGTCTGCTAGCTAGTTAAGACAGCTAGCTAGTCAGCTAGATAGTCAGTTAGATGGTTAAGTCAGTTAGCCAGTAGCCAGAAAGTTAGCTAGTTAATTCAGCAAGTGAAAGAAATAGCTGGTTTGCTAGGTAGTTATGTCAGCTAGGTAGCCAGGTAACTAGTCAGCTAGCTAGTTAACTCAGCTAGCAAATCAGCTAGTTACTTTGCTAACTAGTCGGCTAGCAACTCAGCTATCTGGTCAGCTAACTAGTGGGCTTATTCACTTTCCATCAGGTCAGCTATTTAGTCGGCTCGCTCACCAGCAAACCAGTCAGCAAACTAGTTGGCTTGCTTGCCAGCCAACAGGTCAAATAAATTGTCGGCTCACTTGCAGGCCAACAGGTCAGCTAACTAGTCAGCTTGCTCAATAGCTCAGCTAGCCAACTGGCTAGCTAAATAAGTCAGCTAGTTAATTCAGCTGGCTAGCCAGCTAGCTAGCTAGGTAGAGAGCTAGTTAAGTCAGCTGGCTAACTAGCTGGCTCACTAGTCAAGTCATCAAGTTGAGTCACCTTGCTAGCCAGCTGGCAAGCTGGTTAAGTCAAGTAGATAAGTCAGCTGTCTAGCTAGGTAGCAAGCTAGTTAAGTCAGCTGGCTAGCAAGCAGGATAGCTAGTTAAGTCAGCTAGTTAATTCAGTTGGCTTCCCAGCTGGCTTGCTCAGTAGCTAGCTACTTAAGACAGCTGGCTAGGAAGCAGGCTAGCTGGTTAAGACAGCTAGTTAATTCAGCTGGCCAGCCAGTTGGCTAGCTAGTTAAATCAGGTGTCTAGTTATGTCAGTTAGATAAGTCAGTTGGCTATTCACCTGTCTAGCTAGGTAACTAGCTAGTTAATTCTGCTGGCTAGTCAGCTGGCTACTTCATTAAGTCAGCTAGTTAAGTCAGCTGGCTAGCCTGCTGGCTAGCTAGGTACCTAGGCAATTAAGTCAGCTGGCTAGCCAGCTGGCTAGCTAGTTAATTCAGCTAATTATATCAGCTGGCAAGCCAGCATGCTGGCTAGGTAGCTAGCTAGTTATGTCAGCTGTCTAACCAGCTGGACAGCTAGTTAAGTCAGCTAGTTTAGTCAGCTGGCTAACCAGCTGGCTAACTAGGTAGCTTGCCAGTTAATTCAGCTTGCTAGACAGCTTGCTAGAAAGTAAAGTTACCTAGTTAATTCAGCTGGATAGGCAGATGGCTAGCTATGTAGCAAGCTAGTTAATTCAGTTGGCTAGAAAGCAGGGCATCTAGTTAAAACAGCTAGTTAAGTCAGCTGGATAGCCAGCTTGCTAGCTAGTTGGTAACATAGTTAAGTCAGATGGCTAGCCAGCTGGCTAGCTAATTAATTCAGCTAGTTAAGAAAGTTGACTATCCAGGTGGCTAGATAGCTAGAGAGCCAGTTAAATCAGCTGGCTAGCCAGCTGGATAACTAGTTAAGCCATCTAGTTTAAAAACCTGGCTGGCCAGCTGCCTACCTCGTTAATCAACTGGTTATGTCAGCTGGCTAACCACCTGTGTAGCTAGTTAAGTCACCTAATTAAGTCACTTGGCTAGCCAGCTCGCTAGCTAGTAAAAAAGCTAGTTAATTCAGATGGCTAGACTGCTGTCTGTTTAGTTATTTCCTCTGGTAAACTCAACTGGCTAGTTAGATAGCCAGCAATTTGAGTAGGCTAGTTATGTCAGCTAGCTAGCTAGTTAAGTAAGCTAGTTAAGTTGGCTAGCTAGATAGATAGGAAGCTAGCTAGTTATTTCAGCTACTAAAGTCACCTGGTTTGCTGTGTAGCTAGCTAGTTAAGTCAGCTAGTTTTGTCAGCTGGCTAGCTAGTAGAGTCAGCTAATCTAGTCAGCTGTCTTGCCACCTGCCTAGCTGGGTAGCTAGCTAGTTAATTCAGCTGGATAACCAGCTGGCTAGCTAGTTTAGTCACCTAGTTAAGTCACCTCACTAACCAGTGGGTTAGCTAGGAAGCTAGATAATTAAGTCAGCTGACAAACCAGCGGGATATGGAAGTATCTAGCTAGTTAAGTCAGTTGGTTAGTCACCTATCTAGTGATGTCAGCTAGTTAAGTCAGCTGGCTAGCCAGCTGGCTAAATAGTTAAGTCAGCTAGTTGAGTGTGCTGGCTAGTCAGTTGGCTAGCTGGTTAAGTCAGCTATTTAGTTCAAGTGGCTAGCCAACTGGTTAGCTAAGTAGCTAGCAAGTTATGTCAGCTGGCTAGCCAGTTGACCTGCTAGTTAAGTCAGCGAGCTAAGTGAGCTGACTAGTCAGCTGGCTAGCTAGGTGGAAAGCTAGTTAACCCAGCTGGCTAGCCAGATGGCTATCTTAAGTCAGCTAGTTAGGTTGGTTGATTAGTCAGCTAGTTAGCCAGGTGTCTGGCAATTTAAGTCAGCTTGTTAGCAGGCTGGTCATGTAGGTGGCCAACTAGTTAAGCTAGGTCACTAGCCGACTGACCAGCAGGGTGCCTGGCTAGTAAACTGGCTGTCTGTCCTACTATCCAGCCAGCTGGGTGACTATTTAAGCCAGGTGGCTAGCCAGCTGGCCAGCCCACAAGCTAGCTAGCTGGCTGCCTAGCCAGCTAGCCAGTCATACAGCTAGCTAGTGAAGCCAGCTGGCTAGCTGTTTAGCCAACAAGGAAACAAGCTCGTTAAGTCAGCTGGCTAGCCAAACAGCCAGCCAACTCGCTAGTCAGTGAGTTCTCAGCTAGCTATCCAGCTAGCAAGTTAAGTCAGCTAGCAAATCAGCTAGTTACTTAGCTAACTAGTTGGCTAGCAACTCAGTCAGCTGGTCAGCTAACTAGTAGGCTCTCATGCTTTCCATCAGGTTATCTAACTAGTTGAATCACTTGCCTGCCAACCGGTCAGCAAACTAGTTGATTCGTTCACCAGCCAACTGGACAACTAACTTGTCGGCTTGCTCACAGGCCAACAGATCAAGTAACTAGTCAGCTGCCTCGCCAGCCAAGTAGTTAAGTCAGCTCACTGTTCAGTTCCCTTGCCAGCCAACTAGTTAAAGCAGCTCACCCATCGCCTCACTCACTGGCCAACTAGTTAAGTCTGGTCACCGGTAAGCTCACTCAATGGCCCACTAGTTAAGTCTTCTGGCCTTTGGCTCACTCGTGAGATGACTAAAGTCAGCTGACCAGTCAGCTCACTCTTGACTGACCAGTCAGAGTGAAGTTAAGTCAGCTGACCAGTCGGCCAGTCAGCTTACTCGCTGGTAGACTAGTTAAGTCAGCTCACATGTTGGCCAACTCGTTGGCAGACTAGTTAAGTCAGCTAACTTATCTTTGGACTATCCAGCCAACTAGTTAAGTCAGCTAACCTATCAGCCAACCTGTCGTCCAACTTGTCAACTGACAAGTTAGCTCACCTAACTAGTCGGTCAGCACACCAGCCAGTCAATTAGGTGACCACACCAGAGTGGGACAACTCGTCAGTCAACTAGTTAACAAACCAGGAATTTGGCTGACTATTCATCCAACTTGTTAAACCAGGAAACAATTCTACTGAGTAGTCAGCCAAAGTGTTAAACCAGCTAATTAGTAATCAGATTCGTCAGGAAACAAGTTAAGTCACCTAGATGACTCATTATCCAACTAGATAAATCAGCTAATTACCCGTGTACCAGCTAGTTAAAACAGTTAGCTAACTCTTTAGCCTACTCATTAAGTCACCTAGTGATAAGGCTAGTGATAAGGCTATCTAGTTATGTCAATTAGTTAAGTCAGCTGGTTATCCAGCTGTCTAGCCAGGTAGCTAACTAGTTAAGTCTGCTGGCTATCCAGCTGGCTACTTCGTTAAGTCAGCTAGTTAAATCAGTTGGCTAGGCTGCTGGCTAGCCTGGTAGCTAGGCAATTAAGTCAACTGGCTAGCCAGCTGGAGACCTAGTTAAGTCAACTAGATTAGTCTGCAGGCTAGCAAGCTGGCTGGATAGCTGTCAGCTCGTTAAGTCAGTTGTATAGCCAGCTGGCTAGCTGGTTAAAAAGCTAGTTACATCAGATGGGTAGTGAGTTGGCTTGCTAGATATTTCAACTAGTTAAGTCAGCTGGCTAGCTAGGAAGCTAGCTATTAAATTCACCTAGATATATCAGCTAGCTAGCTAGTTAAGTCAGCTAGTTAAGTCAGCTAGCAATATATCTAGCTTGGTAGCTGGCTAGTTATATCCGCTAGTTAAGACAGCTGGCTATTAAGGTAGCTAGCTAGTTAAGTCAGCTAGCTAAGTCAGCTGGCTTGCTAGTTAAGTCAGTTTGTTAAGTCAGTGAGGTAGCCTGCTGACTAGCAAGTTAGCTAGTGAGTTAAGTCAGCTGACTAGCTAGCTGGCTAGCTAGTTTAGTCACCTAGTTAAGTCAGCTCTCTGGCCAGCAGGTTAGCTATCAGTCAACATGTCGGTTGATAAGTTTGCTGACTTAACTAGGTAGTTAGGTACCTAAGTCAGCTGGCAAACCAGCGGGCTATGTAGGTAGGTAGCTAGTTAAGTCATCTGGCTAGGCATCAGGTGTCTAGTTATGTCAGCTAGTTAAGTCAGCTGGCTATCAAGCTGTCTAGCTAGGTAGCTAGCTAGTTAAGTCTGCTGGCTAGCCAGCTGGCTACTTCGTTAAGTCATCTAGTTAAGTTGACTGGCTAGCCTGCTGACTAGCTAGGTGGCTAGGCAAATAATTCATCTGGCTAGCCAGCTGCCTAGCTAGTTAAT
>NW_007245231.1:0-9082 GCF_000164805.1 Carlito syrichta | reverse complement strand
TGCTCGCTAGGTAGCTAGCTAGTTATCTCAGCTGTCTAGCCAGCTCGCTATACACTTAAGTGACCAAGTTAAGTCAGCTGACTGGCCAGCTGTCTAGTTAGGTAGCTTGCCAGTTATGTCAGCTCGCTAACAGCTGGCTAGTAAGATAAGTCACCTAGTTAGTTCAGCTGGATAGGCAGCTGGTTATCTAAGTAGCAAGCTAGTTAATTCAACTGTCTAGAAAGCAAGCCAGCTAGTTAAGGCAGCCAGTTAATTTAGCTGGCTAGCCAGCTGCCTATTTAGCTAGTGACCTAGTCAAGTCAGTTGGCTAGCCAGCTGGCTAACTAATTAAGTCAGCTAGTTAAGTCAGTGGTTATTCAGCTTTCTAGAGAGGTAAAGAGCTAGTTAAGTCAGCTGGTAGACAGCTGTATAAGCCAGCTAGTTTAGTCACCTGTCTGGATAGCTGCCTATCTCATTAATCAACTAGTTAAGTCAGCTGAGTAACCAGCTGACTTGCTAGTTAAGTTACCTCATTAAGTAAGTTGGCTAGCCAGCTCGCTAGCTACATAGAAAGCTAGTGAATTCAGATGGCTAGCTGGTTAAAACTGCTGGTTAATTCTAGAGGCTAGCCTACTGGCTAGTGATGTAGCTTGCAAGTTAAGTCAGCTGGCTAGCCAACAGTGTGGCTGGCTAGTTAAGCTGGCTGGCTATCCAAATGTCCAGTCAGCAGGCTGCCTAATTAAGCTGGCTGGCCAGTCGGCTCGCTCAACTGCTGACTAGTTAAGGCAGCTCGCCTGTTTCCTCAATCACTGGTTGACTAGTTAATTCAGCTCAATGGTCGACTCAATGGCCGGCTGACTAGATAAGTCCTCTGACCTGTCGGCTTATTTGCCAGTCGACTAAAGTCAGCAGACCAGTCAGTTCACTTGCCAGTCAAATAGTTAAGTCAGCTGACCAGTCGGCTAACTCGTCTGCTGACTAGTTAAGTCAGCTGACCTGTCAGATCACTCACTGGACAATTAGTTAAATCAGCTCATCACTCGGCTTACATGCTGGCTGACTAGTTAAGTCAGCTAACTGGTTGGTCACTTAGCTGTCAACTAGTTAAGTCAGCTAAACAATCGGCCGAATAGTAGACCAAACTGTCAGCCTATAAGGTAGCTCACATAACAAGATAATCACCAACAAGTGAGAGCTAGACAGCGACAAGTGAGGCCATCTAACTAATTGGCCTACTAATCGCCCGACTAGTTAGGCCACAACAACAGCCATCCAAATATTTAACAGAGCTGACTAGTGGGCCAAATCGTCAGTCAACTATCTAACTCAGCTAGCTTGTCTGCCGAGTAGTTGGCCAACATGTTAAGCCACCTATCAAGTCCGTCGTGTAGTGAGTCAATGCGTTAAAACAGCTAATTATTCTGCTGACTTGTCAACCAACAATAAAGTCACCTAGCAAACTCGTTAAACAACTAATTAAGCCAGCTAGTTAACTCGTTCACCAACTAGTTAATATAGGTTGGTAACTCATTAACCAACTCGTTGTCAGCTAGCTATCTTGTTATCCAACTAGTTAATTCAGCTAAGTCAATATCTAACCAGTTAGCTAGTTAAGTCAGCTAGTTGACTAGTTAGCTAAATATTTAAGTCAGCTATTTAAACCTGCTACCTAACTAGTTAACTAATTTGTTAAGTTAGTTATTTATTCAGCTAGTTATATAGTTATCTAACTATTTATTTCAGGTATTTAAGAAAGCTAGCAAACTACTTAAGTCAGCTAGTTAAGTCAGCTGGCTAAGTAGTTAAGCCACCTACTTAATTCAGTTAGTTAAGTCAGCTTTCTAAATAAGTCAGCTGGTTAAGAGAACTAACTAGTTAGCTAATAGCTTAAGTAGCAGGTTGAGTCAGGTAGTTAGCTACTTAACTAGTTAGTTGAGTCAGCTGGTTGAATCATCTAGCTAGCTAGTTAGCAAACGGGTTGAGTCAGCTGGTTGAGTAGGCTAGCTAGCTAATTAGCTAACGAATTAATTTAACTGGTGAGTAGTTACCTAGCTAGTTAGCTAATGAGTTAGGTCAGCTGCTTTAACAACCTGGGAAGCTCGTTAGCTAATGAGTTAAGTCAGATGAATATGTCAGCTAGCTAGCACATTCGATAACGGGTAAGCTAACCAGTTAGCTAGCTGGTTAAGTCAGCTAGATAGCTAGGCAGCTAACTATTTAAGTTTGTTTGTTAGCTAGGTAGCTATCAGTTTAGTTAACTGTTTAAATCAGCTGGTATCTAGGTAGCTAGCTAGTTAGCGAAATATTCATGTCAGCTTTCTTACTAGGGAGCTAGCTAGTTAATTCAGCTAAGTAAATCAGCTGGCTGACCAACTGGCTAGCTAGGTAGTGAGGTAGTTAAGTCAGTTGGCTAGCCAGCTGGCTAGCTGGTTAATTCATCTAGATAAGAGAGCTGGTTAGCCAACTGGCAAGGTAAGTAGCTAGCTAGTTAAGTCAGCTAGATAGCTAAATGTCTAGATAGTGATGTCTTCGAGTAAAGTAAGTTGGATAGCCAACTGGCTAGCTAGTTAAGTCTGCTAGTTTTGTCAGCTGTCCAGCCAGCTGGCTAGGTAAGTAGCTAGCTAGATATGTCAGCTTGCTAGCCAACAGGCTAGCTGTTCAAGTCAGCTAGTTAATTCAGCTGAATAGCCTGCTGGCTAGGTAGGTAGCCATATATTTAAGTGAGTTGGTTGGCCAGCTTGCTAGCTTAAGTCATCTAGGTAAGTCAGTTGTCTAGCCAGCTTGCTAGATGGGTAGCCAGCTAGTAAAGTCAGCTGGCTAGCCAGCTGAATAGCTGGTTAATTCAGTTGGTTAAGTCAGCTGGAAGCCAGCTGGCTAGCTAGTTAAGTCAGCTGGTTAAGTCAGTTGACTATCCAGGTGGTTAGTTAGTTAAAAAGCTAGATAGCCAGGCTCAGTGTCTCAGCCTGTAATCCCATGCATTGGGAGGCTGAGGTGAGTGGATTGCCTGAACCCTCAGGTTCAATACCCACCTGGGCAGCGAGACCTCATCTCTACAATAAATCAAAAAATCAGCCGGGTGTGATAGCACATGCCCATAATTCTGGCTCCTTGGAAGGCTGAGGCGGAAGGATCACTGAAGCCCAGCAGGTCGAGGCTGCAGTGGCCAGAAGCGGACACTGCACTCCACTCTGGGTGACAGAGTGAGACTCCAACTCAAAAAAATAAAGTAAAATAAAAAGCTAGATAAGGCAGATGGCTATTCATCAGGCTAGCTAGTTATTTCAGCTAGTTAAGTCAGCTGGCTAGCTAGGAAGCTAGCTATATAAGTCAGTTAGTTATGTCAGCTAGATAACTAGTTAAGTCAGCTAGTTAAGTCAGCTGACTAGCTAGAGAGCTAGCTAGGTAGCTAGCTAGTTAAGCCAGCTAGTTAAGACATCTGGCTAGCTAGGTAACTAGCTGGTAAAGTCAGCCTGTTAGGTCAGATTTCTAGCTAGTTAAGTCAGCAAGCTTAGTCAGCAGGCTAGCCAGCTGCCTAGCTGGGTAACTTGCTATTTAAGTCAGCTGGGTAGCCAGTTAGCTAGCAAGTTAAGTAACCTATTAAAGTCAGCTCACGAGCCAGCTGCTTAGGTATGTAGCTAGGTAGTTAAATCAGCTGGCAAACCAGTGGGCTACATAGTTAGCTAGGTAGTTAACTCAGCTGGCTGTCCATCTGTCTAGCTATGTAGCTAGGCAGTAAGGTCAGCCTACTAGCCAGCTGGCTAGCTACATAAGTCATCTAGTTAAGTCAGCTGGCTAGACAGCTGGCTAGCTAGGTAGCTAGATAGTTAAGTCAGCTGTCTAGCCTGCTGGCTTGCTAGTTAAGTCACCTAGTTAAGTCAGCTGGGTATCCAGCTGTCTAGCTAGGCAGCTTGCTACTTAAGTCAGCTGTCTAGTCAGCTGGCTATCTAGGTAAGTCACTTATTAAAGTCAGCTAGCTAGCCAGCTGGCTAGCTATATAGCAAGCTAGTTGATTCAGCTGTCTGGCAAGCAGGACAGCTATTTAAGTCAGCTAGTTAAGTCAGCTGGCTAACCAGTTGGTTAGCTAGGTAGCGAGCCTGTTAAGTCAGTTGGCTAGCTAGCTGGCTAACTAATTAAGTCAGCTGACTAGCCAGCTAGCTAACTAGGTAGAGAGCTTGTTAAGTCAGCTGAGTAGTCACCTGGCTAACTAGTTAAGTCAGCTAGTTGTGCCAGCTTGCTAGCTGGTTAAATCAACTTGTTATGTCAATTGGCTAGCCAGCTGGATAGCTATGTACCAAGCTAGTTAAGTCAGCTGGCTAGCCAGCTCTCTAGCTAGTTTAGTCAGCTAGTTAATTCATCTGGCTTCCCAGCTGACTAGGAAGGTAGCTAGCTTGTTAAGTCACTGGCTAGCCATCTGGCTAGTTGGTTAAGTCAGCTAATTAATTCAGCTGGCCAGTCAGCTGGCCTGCTGGTTAAATCAGATAGATAAGTCAGCTGGCTAGCTAGTTGAGTCAGTTAGTTAAGTCAGCTGGCTAGCCAGCTGCCTATCTGAGTAGCTAACTACTTAAGTCAGTTGACTAACCAGGTGTCTAACTAGCTAAGTCACCTATTTAAGTAAGCTCACAAGCCAGCTGGTTAGCTAGGTAGCTAGGTAGTTAATTCAGGCAGCAAGCCAGTGGTACATCGGTAGTTATCTTGCTAAGTAAGCTGGCTAGCCACCTGGCTAGCTAGAGATGTCAGCTAGTTAAGTCAGCTGGCTAGCTATCTGGCTAGCTAGATAAGTCAGTTAATTGAGTCAGCTGGCTAGCCAGCTGGCTAGCTGGATAAGTGAACTAGTTAATTCAAGTGGCAAGGCAACTGGCTAGCTAAGTAGTTACATAGTTAATTCACCTGGCTAGTCGGTTGGCTAGCTGGTTAAGTCAGCTAGTTAAGTCAGCTGGCTAGCCAGCTCAATAATTCGCTGACTTAACTAGCTAGACAGTCAGCTAGCCAGCTGACTTAATTAGCTAGTTAACTACCTAGCCAGTTAGACTCCCAGGAACCTAGCTAGTTAAGACAGCTGGCTAGCCATCTATTCAATCAGGTAGCTACCTAGTTAAGTTAGCTGGCTAGCCAGCTAGCCAGCCAACCAGCTAATCAGCTATTTAAGTCAGTTAGCTTGCCAGCTAGTTAGTTAAGTCAGCTAGCAAGTCAGCTAAATATTCATCTAGCTAGTTAAGTAAGCGAACTAGTCAAATTGCTTGTCAAATAGCTAGTTATGTCAGCTAGCTAATCAGCTAGCTAGTCAGCTAGATAATTAAGTCAGCTAGCCTGCTAGCTAGCCAGTTAGCTAGCTAGTTAAGTCAGTTTGCTAGACAGTTAGATAGGTTGTTTGCTAGCTAGTTATATCAGCTAGATAGCCAGCTAGCTAGTTAAGTCAGCTAGCAAAACAGGTAATTACTTGGCTAACTAGTCAGCCTGCAACTCAGCTAGCTGGTCAGCTAACTAGTGGGCTCGCTTGCTTTCCATTAAGTCTGCTAAATATTCGGCTCACTCGCCTGCCAACGTGTCAACAAACTAGTTGACTTGCTCGCCAGCCAACAGGTCAACTAACTTGTCGATTTGCTCACAGGCCAACAGATCAGTGAATTAGTCAACTTACTTGCCAGCCAACTAGTTAAGTCAGTTCACAGGTCGGCTCACTCACCGGCCAAATAGTTAAGGCAGCTCACAAGTCAGCTAACTCGCCAGCCGACTAGTTAAGTTGGCACACTGGGGGTCTTACTCACTGGTCAACTAGTTAAGTCTGACCAGTTGGCTGACACATCAGCCAACTAAATTCAGCTGACCAGTCATCTCACACGCTGGCCGACTAGTTAATTCAACTGAGCAGTCGACTCACCTACTTACCAACTAGTTAAGTCAGCTGACCAATCGGATCACTTGCCTGAGAACTATTTAATTCAGCTGACCAGTCAGCTCACTTGCGGGTCTTCTAGTTAAGTCAGCTAACCTGTAGGCTCACTCGTCGGCTGAGTAGTTAAGTCAGCTAACTGGTCGGCCTACTAGCTGTCCAGCTAGATAAGTTAGTTAACCAATCGGCCAACTAGTGGGCCAACTTGTCAGTCGACAATTTAGGTCAGCTCAGTAGTCAGCCGACAAGCTAAGTCAGCTAAATAGCCAGACAACTATTCGGACAGCTAGTTAGATCAGTAAATCTGTCACCCAACTAGTTAACCGAGTTAAATGGTGGGCCAACTCGTCAGTCAACTAGTTAACCCAGCTAAATAGTCGGGCGACTATTCGACCAACTTTTTATGCCAGCAAAAAGTCGGCTGAGCAGTCAGCCTACATATTAAACCAGGTAACTAGTTAGCGACTCATCAGCCAACAAGTTAAGTCACTTAACTAACTCATTAACCAACTAGCTAAGTCAGCTAGTTATCTCAGTTACTAACTAGTTAAAACAATTACCGTGCCTTTGGGAGGCTGAGGTGAGTGGATTGCCTAAGCCCACGGGTTCGAGACCCACCTGGGCAGCGAGACCTCATCTCTACAATAAATCAAAAAATCAGCCGGGCATGGTAGCACATGCCTGTAATTCCGGCTACTTTGAAGGCTGAGGTGGAAGGATCACCAGAGCCCAGCAGGTAGAGGCTGCGGTGGGCGGGAGCAGCTACTGCACTCCAGTCTGGGCAACAGAGCGAGACTCCAACTCCAAAAAAAAACAAAAACAAAAAACAACAAAAAAAACAGTTAGTTAGCTCATTAAACAACTTGTTAAGTCAGCTAGCTATCTCGTTAACCAACTAGTTAAGTCAGTTAGCTAAGTCAGCTAGCTAGGCAGCTAGCTGGCTAAGTCAGCTAGTTAAATCAGCTAGCTCACTTGTTAGCTAACGATTTAAGTCAGATACTTGAGTCTGCTTCCTGACTAGTTAGTCAAATAATTAAGTCAGCTAGCATTGCAGCTTGTTAAATAGTTAGCTTACTAATTAATTCACCTAGTTAGGTTGGCTAGCTAACTAGTTGTCAGCCAGTTAAGTTAGCTAATTAAGTCAGTATTTTAATTTCGTTAGCTGATTAAGTCAGCTAGATATTTAGTTAACTAACGGGTTAAGTTAGCAGGTTGAGACAGGAAGTTGGCTAGTTAACTAATGTATTAAGTCAGCTGGTTGAGTCAGCAAGCTAGCAAGTTAGGAAACGGGTTGAGTCAGCTGGTTGAGTAGGCTAGCTAGCTAGTAAGCTAACGAGTTAAGTCAGCTGGATGAGTCAGCTAGCTACCTAACTATCTAATGACTTAAGTCAGCTCTTTGTGTTAGCTAGCTAGCTCATTAGCTAAGATCAATAAGTCACCCAGCTAGGACGTTAGATAACGAGTAAGCTAACTAGTTAGCTAGCTGATTAAGTCAGCTAGCTAGATAGGCAGCTAATTATTTAAATCAGCTGGCTAGCTAAGTAGCTAGCTAGTTACCTAACTATTTAAGACAGCTGGTCAGCTAGGGAGCTTGCTAGTTAAGTCAGATAGTTAAGTCAGCTGGCTAGCTAGGTAGCTAGCTAGTTAAGTCGGTTGGCTAGCCCGCTGGCTAGCTGGTTAATTCAGCTAGTTAAGAGAGCTGGTAAGCCGACGGACAAAGTAGGTAGCTAGCTAGTTAAATCAGCTAGATAACTACCTGGATACCTAATGATATCAGTGAGTTAAATCAGCTGGCTAGCCAACTGTCTAGCTGGTTAAGTCAGCTAAATTAGTCAGCTCTCTAGCCAGTTGGCTAGTTAGGTAGCTAGCTAGATAAGTCAGCTTGCTAGCCAGCAGGCTAACCGTTCAAGTCAAGTAGTTAAGTCAGCTGGTTAACCTGCTGGCTAGGTAGGAAGCTAGCTTGTTAAATGAGCTGGCTACCCAGCTTGCTAGTTTAAGTCAGCTTGGTAATCAGCTAGCGAACTAGCTGGCTAGATAGGGAGCCAGATAATTAAGTTAGGTGGCTAGGCAGCTGACTAGCTGTTTATGTCAGCCAGTTAAGTCAGCTGGCAACCAGCTGGCTAATTAGATAAGACAGCTCATTAAGTCAGTTGGCTATCCAACTGGTTAGCTATTTAAAAAGCTAGTCAAATCAGATGTCGATCCATCTGGCTAGCTATTTATTTCAGCTAGCTAAATCAGCTGACTAGCTAGGAAGCTAGCTGTATGTCAGCTAGTGATGTCAGCTAGCTAGCTAGTTAAGTCAGTTTCTTAAGTCAGCTGGCTAGCTAGATAGCTAGCTAGGTAGCTAGCTAGCTGAGCCAGCTAGTTAAGCCAGCTGGCTAACTAGGTAGCTAACTGGATAATTCAGCTAGTTAAGTCAACTTGCTAGCTAGTTAAGTCAGCGAGTTAACTCATCTGGCTAGCCATCTGCCTAGTTGCCTAGCTAGCTAATTAAGTCAACTGGCTAGCCAGTTAGCTAGCTAGTTTAGTAACCTTGTTAAGTCAGCTCACTAGCAAGCTGGATAGCTAGGTAGTTAGATAGTTAAGTTAGCTGGCAATACAGCAGGCTACATAGGTAGCTAGCTAGATAATTCAGCTGGCTATCCATCTGACTAGCTAGGTAGCCAGGCAGTTAAGTCAGCCTGCTGGACAGCTGGCTACCTGATTAAGTCAACTAGTTAAGTCAAATGGCTAAGCAGCTGGATGTCTAGGTAGTAAGCTAGTTAAGTTAGCTGGCTAGCCAGCTGGCTAGCTAGTTAAGTCAGCTAGATAATTCAGCTGACTTCCCAGCTGGCTGCCTAGGAAGCTAGCTAGTTAAGTCAGTAGGTTAGTTAGCTGGCTAGCTGGATAAGTCAGCTCGTTAATTCAGCTGGCCATCCAGCTGGCTAGCTAATTAAGTCAGATAGTTAAGTCAGTTGACCAGCCAGCTAGCTAGCTAAGTAGCTAACTAGTTTAGTCATCTGGTTAACACAGCTGGAGCCAGAAGTAGCTAGCTAGTTAAGTCAGCTAGTTAATTCAGCTGGCTAGCTGTTTGTCAGTTTGTTAAATCAGCTGGCTAGCCAGCTGCTTATGAGGGGAGCTCTCTAGTTAAGTCAGCTGGCTAGCCAGAACGCTATGTAGGTATGTAGCTAGTTAAGTCAGTTGGCTAATCACTAGGCTATCTAGTTATAT
>NW_007245230.1:0-435 GCF_000164805.1 Carlito syrichta | reverse complement strand
AGGCCTGGGGCATGACGGACAGAGCATATGCACACGCCTGTGTGTGCACACACACACACAGAGAGCATCCTAGAAAGCAGGGCAGGGTGGCGGGTGCAGTTGGCTCAATACCTCTGCCCTCAGCCAAGATTGGCCGGGGCGGGTAGGGACTGAGCCTCGGTGTGGCCAGGATTGGGGGGCAGGTGGGGCCTGAGCCTCGGTGTGGCCAGGATAGGGTTGGGGGAGCGGGTGGAGGCCGAGCCTCGGTGTTTTCAGGCGGCCAGCCTGGGAGGGCCCTGGGCCGGGAGGGCATGACCTGCCTGGGCCCTCCAGCTAGACTCCTGGGTCTGTCTCCTCCCCACCTCCTCCTGGCCCAGCTGAGACAACCCGGGCCGCGGTGGGGTCCCCCAAAGCCCAGACCCAGCATGTCAGGATCAAGGGGCCAGAACCTGGAGT
>NW_007245229.1:0-1123 GCF_000164805.1 Carlito syrichta | reverse complement strand
TGACTTCCCCGGCCGAGTGTCAGCTTCGAGAGGGCAGGGACTGCCTCCCTCTGGCTTGTCTGTGTGGTTCAGGGCCGAGGATAGGACCCAGGGTGTCCTAGGTGCTTGATCTGTGTGTTGGAGGAATGAATGAATGAAGGAATGAATGAATGAACGGGGAGTTGACCAGTATGGTCTGTGGACGACGAAGAGACTCCATGGGAGAGGACCCCGCTGCCCAGGCCAGCCGGCTGGGTTCCTGCAGGGCCTTGGTCGGGTGGGCGTGAGACTGCCGGTCCGTCAGGCCCTGGGGCGGCAGGGGGAGGAGGTGGGGGCATCCCAGGGCCCCTCTGGGGAGGAGTGTGGACGTGGCTGGGTGGGAGGGGGAAAGACAGCCAGGCCAGGCCGTCAAGCGAGGCGCCGCCCTCCCCCGGTGTGCCATCTGGCCCGACAGAGGGGCCTCCTCAGGCCGGCCCGCCCCGCCCCAGGATGGCGGCCTGCGGCTGCCTGCCTACATCACAGGCCCCCAGGGGCAGCGAGAGCCTTGGCTAGGGCGGAAAGGAGGGCTGGACAGAGGGAGGGGAAGGACCCCGAGCTCCTGTTCCCAGAAAGCCACAGCTGGGAGGTCAGAGGTCGCAGACCTGGAGCCAGGGAAGGGGCCATGCCCGCCTCCAAGGCGTGGGGTCTCAGGGGAGGGTCTGGGAGGGACCTCCCACCACATCCAGGGCCCGATGGGGGTCAAGGGCCCGTGGGGCCTGGACCTGCTGCCTGGACCCTCACTGGCCCCCAGCCTGCTGGACTGGGCCTGGCTGGGGGGTGGCATGGACACGGAGCCGAGACAGGCCTCGAGAGCTGTGGCATCGGGGCCCGAGCTCTGCCCCCAGTGCCCTCTCAGCCCGGCACCTGCTGCTTGCCCAAGGGTCGCCTCCCCTGACACCTCGACCACAACTGGCCCCACCGGAGTCGTCCACAGGGGCCCCAACTCCAGGGCCCCGGGGGCTCACAGGGGTCCCC
This sequence comes from Carlito syrichta, assembly GCF_000164805.1. Lineage (NCBI taxonomy): Eukaryota > Metazoa > Chordata > Mammalia > Primates > Tarsiidae > Carlito > Carlito syrichta. The sequence continues at coordinate 130 of NW_007245229.1, read as the reverse complement.
AGCGACCCACATTCAGGGCCAGAGTCTCTCTCACTGTCCTGGGCCCCTCACACCCTTGAGGGCGCCTCCTGCCCCAGTGCCCCCGTCTCACGCCTGTCCCCACGCCAGGCCGGGGGCAGCCGTCCTCTGA
>NW_007245228.1:17015-24363 GCF_000164805.1 Carlito syrichta | reverse complement strand
CATCTACGACCATAATCATATCCCCAGAATCAAAGGTATAATGTACAAAATTCCTTGATTCAGGTGACCTCCAAGTACAGAAAATTCTTGTGTGTGGGAAGGTAGGAATTGGGATTTTGGCTTTGGAAGATTCCACATTTTGGGGAGGTTTTGTGAAGGGGAACCAGGAATCTTAGATTCTAGATTCCAAAGAACATTATGGACGTCTTTCTCTTGATATCCAAAAAACTGGAATTCTCATTCACCAGGATCTGTCTCGGCATCCTGCAGAGTGAAGCAGGAAGCTGGGTAATGGAGGTCGTCATATACAGGAAACTACACATCATATTGCTAAGGAACTATAAGGAATCTTCCTTATATGAGTCCTCAATCCCAAAAACTACAAGCTGTCTTCCTAAGAGCTAACCAAGAATCAGGTTATTGAAGTAGAATTCTGTGTAATGAGAGTCCTCTCATACAGGAAACTTCACTGCCTATTGCTAAGTAAGAATAAGGAATCTGCGTTACTCGTGTCCTCAATCTCAAAAAAAACTTCAAGTCGACTTGCTATGGGCTAAACACGAATCATGGTATTTTCGAGCATGAATCTGGGAAATGGAGTCCTTATTTACAGGCAACTACGTGATCTTTTGCTAAGAAGGATTAAGGAATCTGGGTTACACGAGTCCTCAATCCCAAAAATCTACAGAACATCTTGGAAAGTGCTAAAAATAATCAGAGTTTCGAAGCAGGATGTGTGTAATGAGAGACCTAATATACAAGAATGTACACGCCTCTTGCCAAGGAAGAAAAAGAATCGGGGTTATAGCAGTCCTCAGTCGTCAAAATCAACAGCCCATGCTGTGGGCTAAGCAATAATCAGGGTGTAGAAGCTAGATCATAGGTAATAGCAGTCCTGATATACAGAATCTACACGATCTCTAGCTAAGGAGAAATAAGAAACCTGTTTTACACTGTTCCTCCATCACAATATCTACATGACATCTTGCTAATGGCAAAACAAGAATCAGGGTCTCCAAACAGGATTCTGGGGAAAGGTAGGTCTCTTATACAGGACATTACACGGCCCCTTGCTAAGGAAAAATAAGGAATGTATGATATACTATACCCCAATTCGAAAAATTCTCAGGGAGTCTTGCTGCAGTATAAACAAGAATCAAGGCTTCAAGCTCGTCTCATGTTTCGGAGATATTTGGTTTGTGGGTATTCTGAATCAGTCATTTCAGGACTCCAGCAACATTCTAGTCCTCTTGAGAGTTGTAATCGGGTATCTGATAGTACAATTCCCTTAGGTTCCTCGGGACAATTAAGCCCAGATTTCCGGAAAAAAAGTATCATCTTGCCGTATTTGGATGTAACGTTGGTCTTAAGATGAACTTGGTAATCCTTAAATTTCCGTTTGTACTTTATTTGGAGAAGGGCCGAAGGTTTTGCAGTAGCCAAATATTTAGTACGAATGATTAAAATGTAACCAGGATTCATGGATTCCACGTCCCCTGGAAACATCTGGGCTTCTGCATTTTTGTACATAGTGTTTGGAATCCAATTGGACAGGGAAAATCTGGGCACCTTGCTGAGAATGGAAAGGGAATCCTGTACTTGGAGTTCTCAAATGCCTAAATCAACAAAGTCTCTTGATAAGATTTAATCAGCAATCTGGGCATTTATGTTGCCACATTTTTAGTGTGTTTTTTGAAAAGGAATCAGAAATCTTGGGTTCCAATTCCTCAAAAGTTTATGAGAGTCTTTCTCTTGATATCCAAGCAACTGGAATTTTGGTCACCAGGAAATATCTTGGCGTCTTGTTGAGAATGTTGCAGGAATTTCAGTAATGAGAGTCCTCATATACAGAACATTACACGACCTCTTGCTACGGAAGAATAAGTAATCTTGCTTACACGAGTCCTCCATCCCAAAAACCTACAGAACATGTTGCTAAGAGAATGAGCATGATTCAGGTTTTGGGAATAGGAATCTGGATAATGGGAGTGCTCATATACAGGAAACTGTACTGTCTATTGCTAAAGGAGAATAAGGAATCTGGTTTACATGTGTCCTCCATCCCAATAAAACTTCAGGGTTTCATGCTAACGGCTAAACACGAATTTGGGTTTTTGAAGCATAAACTAGGAAATGAAATACTCATATACAGGCAACTGCACTGACTTTTCCTAAGAAAGAATAAGGAATGTTGGTGACATTTGTCTCAATCTCCAAAAAAGGTTACGGCGTCTTCCTAAGATCTAAACTAGAATGAAGCTTTCGATGCATGTATCTGTGAACAGGAGTACTCATATACAGGCAACTGCATGACTGTTGCTAAAAATATGGAATCTGGGTTATACGAGTCCTCAGTCCTGAAAATCTACAGGGCATCTTGCTGACGGCTAAAGAAGAGTCAGGGATTCGAGGCATGGATGTGGGTAATAGCAGTCCTCATATACAGGAAACTACATGGTCTCTTGCTAAGGAAAAGAAAAAATCTGTTTTCCATGCTTCCTCTATCAAAATATCTACATGACGTCTTAGTAAGGGCTAAACAAGAATCAGGGATTTGAAACAGGAATCTAAGGAAAGAGAGTCCTCACACAGGACACTACACGAACTCCAATTAAGGACAAATAAAGAATCATTGTTGTACGAGTCCTCTGTCCAAAAAATTCCCAGGGTTTGTGCAATGGCACAAAAAAGAAACAGGGCTTTAGCCAGGCTCGGTGGCTCAGCCTGTAATCCTGAGCATTTGGGAGGCTGAGGTGAGTGAATTACTTGAGCCCGCAGGTTCAAGAGTCGCCTGGGCAGTAAGACGTCATCTCTACAATAAATCAAAAAATCATCCGGGTGTGGTAGCACATGCCTGTAATTCCATCTTCTTGGAAGGCTGAGGTGGAAGGATCGCTGGAACCAAGCAAGTCGAGGCTGCGGTGATTGGGAGCGGCCACTGCACTCTAATCTGGGCGACAGAGTGAGACTCCAACTCAAAAAAAAAACAAAAACAGATCTTCGAGCACCCCAAATGTTTCAGAGCAATTTATCATGCGGATTTTACGAATCGGTCATTTGAGGACTCCAGAAACATTCTGGTCCTTTTGAAAGTTCTAAACGTGTACCGGACATTCAAAGCCCGTTAGATTCCTCGAAACATCTAAGGCCAGATTTCAGGACAAAAGGTATCTTCTTGCCATGTGTGGATGTAACTGTGGTCTTAAGGTGAACCCTGTAATCCTTCCCTTTCCGTTTCAATTTTTATTTTGAGAAGGGACAAGGGTTTCACTGTTGCCAAATATTTAGTACGTATTTTTAAAGGTAACCAGGAATCATGGATTCCACATCCCTAGGAAAATTCCGGGCATCTGTCTTTTTGTATACAGAGTTTGGAATCCACATCAATAGGGAAAATCAGGGCATCTTTCTGAGAACGAAAAGGAAATTCGGTTGTAGGAGTTCTCACTAACCGGAATTTGCAGGGCCTGCTGAAAAGGTTTAATCAGCAATCTGAGCTTCTGGCTCCCTAGGTTTTTCAGACCTAATTTCTCCGTGGATACACTAAATCTGTCATTACAGATCCACAAGAACTTTCTTGTCATTTGTTAGTTGTAATCAAGGATCTGTCCATACAAATACTTTTCTGTCCGAGGAACATCTACGACCATAATCATGTTTCCCAGAATCAAAAGGCATATTGGTACAAAATCCCTTGATTCAGGTGACCTCAAACTACAGAAAATTCTTGTGGGCAGGCAGGTTGGAATTGGGATGTTGTGTTTGGAAGATTCCACATTTTAGGGAGGGTCTTGTGAAGGGGAACCAAGAATCTAGTATTCCAGTTTCCAAAGAACATTATGGGAGTCTTTCTCTTGATATCCAAAGAACTGGAATTCTCGGTCACCAGTAACTGTCTCGGCATCCTGCAGAGTGATTGGAAACCTAGGTAATGGGAATCGTCATATACAGGAACCTACACGTCATATTGCTTAGGAAGTATAAGGAATCTAGTTTACATGAGCCCTCAATCGCAAAAACTACAGACCATCTTCCTAAGTGGTAACCACCATTCAGGTTTTGAAGTAGGAATCTGGGTAATGGGAGTCCTCACATACAGGAAATTTCACTGCCTCTTGCTAAGTAAGAATAAGGAATCTGCCTTACTCGTGTCCTCTATCACAAAAAAAACTTCAGTTCGTCTTCCTATGGGCTAAACACGAATCAGTTTTTAGCAGGAATCTGGGGAAATGGAGTCCTTATATACAGGAAACTACATGATCTTTTGCTAAGAAAGAATAAGGAATCTGAGTTACACAATTCCTCAATCCCAAAAATCTACAGGACATCTTGGAAAGGACTAAAAAGAATCATAGTTTCAAAGCAGGATCTATGCAATGAGAGGCCTAATATACAGGAAAATACACGGTCCCTTGCCAAGGAAGAAAAAGAATTGGGGTTATAGGAGTCCTCAAGTCTAAAAATCAACAGGCCATCTGCTGAGGCCTAACCAAGTATCAGGGTTTAGGACCTGCAACATAGGTATTAACAGTCATCATATACAGAATCTACATGATCTCTTGCTAAGGAGAAATAAGAAACCTGTTTCGCATGGTTCCTCCATCCCAATATCTACATGAGATCTCGCTAAGGGTTGAACAAGAATCTGGGTTTCCAAACAGGATTCTTGGGAACGGGAGTCCTCATATACAGGACATTACACGGCCACTCGCTAAAGATGAATAAGGAATCTGTGATACACTAGTCCCCAATCGGAAAAATTCTAAAGGTGTCTTGCTAGAGGATGAACAAGAATCCGGGCTTCATGCTCGTCTCATGTTTCTGAGATATTTGGCTTGTGGGTATTATGAATCAGTCATTTCAGAACTCCAGCAACATTCTGGTCCTCTTGAGAGTTGTAATCGGGTATCTGGTAGTACACGTCCCATAGTTTTCTCGGGACAATCAAGGTCAGACTCCCGGAAGAAAAGTATCATCTTGCCGTATTTATATGTAACTTTGGTCTTAAGATGAACTTGGTAATCCTTAAAATTCCGTTTGTACTTTATTTGGAGAGGGGCCGCGGGTTTTGCAGTTGCCAAATATTTAGTACGAATTATTTAAATGTAACCAGGATTCATAGAACCCACATCCCTAGGTAACATCTGAGCATCTGCATTTTTGTATACAGAGTTTGTTGCTGAGAACCGAAAGGGAATTGGGTTCTTGTAGTTCTCACTGGCCTAAATCTACAACGTCTCTTGATAAGGTTTAATCAGCAATCTGGGCCTCTATGTCGCCACATTATTAGGTTGTCTTTTGAAAAGGGAACCAGGAATCTTGGTTTCCAATTCCACAAGAACTTTATGGGAGTCTTTCTCTTGATATCCAAGCAACTGGAATTCTAGGTCACGACGAAATGTTTCGGCATCTTGCTGAGAACGAAGCAGGAATTCCAGTAATGCCAGTTCTCATATACAGAACACTACACGACCTGTTGCTACGGAAGAATAAGGAATGTTGTTTACATGAGTCCTCCATCCCAAAAATCTGCAGAGCGTCTTGCGAAGAGATAATCACCAATCAGATTTTGGGAGTAGGAATCTAGATAATGGAAGTCCTCGTATACAGGAAACTGCACTGTCTCTTGCTAAGAAAGAATAAGGAATCTGGTTTACACGTGTCCTAAATCCCCAAAAAAACTTCAGGGTGTCTTTCTAAGGGCTAAACACGAATTTGGGTTTTTTAAGCAAAATCTAGAGAAATTAAATCCTCATATAAAGGCAACTGCACGGACTTGTTCTAAGAAAGAATAAGGAATCTGGGTGACATGTGTTCTCAATCCCCAAAAATCTACACGGCGTATTCCTAAGGTCTAAACAAGCATCAGTGTTTCGACGCATATATCTTGGAAAGGGAGTACTCATATACAGGCAACTGCACGTCTTTTGCTAAAAATAAGGAATCTGGGTTATACAAGTCCTCAGTCGTGAAAATCTGCAGGGCATCTTGCTGACGGCGAAAGAAGAAGCAGCGATTCGAGGCATGAATGTGGGTAATAGCAGTCCTCATATACTGGAAACTACACGACCTCTTGCTAAGAAAAAAAAGAAATCTGTGTTCGACGGGTCCTCTATCAATAAAACTACAGGGCGTCTTACTAAGGGCTACACAAGAATCAGGGTTTGGAAACAGGAATCTTGGGAAAGAGAGTCCTCATATAGAGGACACTACTCGGCCTCCAACCAAGGACGAATAAGAATCTTTGTTGTACGAGTCCTCAATCCAAATAATTCCCAAGGTGTCTGCTATGGGACAAACAAGAAACAGGGCTTCAAGCTCCCCAAATGTTTTGGAGCAATTTAGCATGCGTATATTATGAATCAGTAATTTCAGGACTCCAGCAACATTCTGGTCGTCTTGAAATTCTTAAACGTGTATCAGGCCCTCCAAGTCCGTTAGGTTTCTCGGAATAATTAAGACCAGATTTCAGGACAAAAATAATCTTCTTGCCATATGTGGATGTAACTCTGGTCTTAAAATGAACCATGTATATCTTCCCCTTCCGTTTCTCTTTTTATTTTGAGAGGGGACAATGGTTTTGCAATTGCCAAATGTTTAGTACGTATTTTTAAAGGTAACAGGAATCATGGATTCCATGCAACTAGAAATCTTCTGGACATCTGTCTTTTTGTATATAGAGTTTGGAATTCACAACAACAGGGAAGATCAGGGCATCTTACTGAAACGAAATGGAAAACTGGTTCTGGGAGTTCTCATTAAGTGGAATCTACAGGACATCTTGATCAGGTTTAATCAGCAATCTGGGCTTCGGGGTCCCTATATTTTTCAGAGCTACTTGCTCTGTGGATACGCTAAATCTGTCATTACAGATACACAGAAACTTTTGGTACTCTTGTTAGTTGTAATCTAGGATCTGGCCCTACAAATCCTGTTGTGTCCTAGGAACATCTACCAACATAATCATGTTCTGCAGACGAAAGACATATTGGTATAAAATCCCTCGATTCAGGTGACCTCACACTACAGAAAATTCTTGTGGGCAGGCAGGTCGGAATTGAGATTTGGGTTTTGAAGAATCCACATTTTGTGGAGGTCTTGTGAAGGGGAAGCAAGAATCCTGGATTCCAGTTTCCAAAGAACTTATGGGAGTCTTTCTATTGATATCCAAACAACTGGAATTCTCAGTCACCAGGAACTGTCTCAGCATCCTGCAGAGTGAAGCACGAAGCTGGGTAATGGGTGTCATTATATACAGGAAACTACACATCATATTGCTAAGTAAGTATAAGGAATCTTGTTTACATGAGTCCTCAATCCCAAAAAATACAGGCCGTCTTCCTAAGAG
>NW_007245228.1:0-16073 GCF_000164805.1 Carlito syrichta | reverse complement strand
AAATGGGTATCTGGTAGTAAAAGTCCTTAGGTTCCTCGGGACAACTAAGGTCAGATCTCAGAACAAAATATCTCTGCCATATTTGGATATAACTCTGGTCTAAGATGAACTTGGTAATCCTACAATTTCCGGTTGTACTTTTATTGGAGTGGGGTCAAGGGTTTTGAAGTTGCAAAATATTTAGTCCGAATTATTACAATGTAACCAGGAATCATGGATTCCACGTCCCTAGGAAACATCTGGGCATCTGCATTTTTATATACAGAGTTTTGGAATCCATATAGACAGGGAAAATCAGGGCATCTGGCTGAGAACGGAAAGGAAATCCGGTTCATGGGGTTCTCAATAGCCTAAATCTACAAGGTCTCCTGATAAGATTTAATTAGCAATCTGGGCTTCTATGTCACAACATTTTTAGTTTGTCTTTTGAAATGGTAACCAGGAATCTTGAGTTCCAATTCCAAAAGAACTTTATGGAAGTCTTTCTCTTGATATCCAAGCAACTGGAATTCTAGGTCACCACGAAAAGTCTTGGGGTCTTGCTGAGAATGAAGCAGGAATTTTGGTAATGGGAGTTCTCATATACAGAACAGTACACCACCGGTTGCTACAGAAAAATAAGGAATATTGGTTACACGAGTCCTCCATCCCAAACACCTATAGAGCATCTTGCTAAGGGTTTTGTGAGTAGGAATCAGGATAATGGGAGTTCTCATATACAGGAAACTGCACTGTCTATTGCTAAGAAATCATAAGGAATGTGGTTTATACGTGTGTTCAATCCAAAAAAAATTCAGGGTTTCTTGCTAATGGCTAAATACGAATTTGGGTATTTGAAGGATAATCTGGGTAAATGAAATCCTCATATACAGGTATCTTCACGGACTTTTCCTAAGAAAGAATAAGGAATCTGGGTGACATGTGTTCTCAATCCCCCCAAAAATACACGGCGTATTCCTAAGGTCTAAACAAGCATCAGGGTTTTGATGCATGTATCCGGGTAAGGGAGTACTCATATACAGTCAAATGGACGTCTGTTGCTAAAAACAAGGATCTGGGTTATAGGATTCCTCAGTCCTGAAATGCTACAGGATATCTTGCTGACGGCTAAAGAAGGATTAGGGATTCGAGTCATGAATGTGGGTAATAGCAGTCCACATAAACAGGAAACTACATGGCCTCTTGCTAAGAAAAAAGAAGAAATCTGTTTTCCACGGTTCGTCTATCAAAAAATCTACACGGCATCTGACTAAGGGCTAAACTAAAATCAGAGTTTCGAAACAGGAATCTAGGGAAAGAGAGTCCTCACATATAGGACACTACACAGCCTCCAATTATGGCTAAATAAAGAATATTTGTTGTACGAGTCTTCAATCTAAAAAATTCCCAGGGTTTCTGCTATGGCACAAACGAGAAAGAGGGCTTTGAGCTCCCCAAATGTTTCAAAGCAATTAATCATGCGGACATTATGAATCGGTCATTTCAGGATTCCAGCAACATTCTGGTCCTCCTGAAAGTTGTAAATGGCTATGGGGCACTCCAATTCCGTTAGGTTCCTCAGAACAACTAAGGCCAGATTTCAGGACAAATGGAATCTTCTTGCCATATGTGGATGTACCTCTTTTCTTAAAGTGAACCCTGTATTCCATCTTCTTGTGTTTCTCTTCTTATTTTGAGAGGGGACAAGGGTTTTACAGTTGCCAAATATTTAGTACATATTTTTAAAAGTAACCAGGAATCATGAATTTCACGTCCCTAGGAATGTTCTGGCCATCTGTCTTTTTGTATACTGAATTTGGAATCCACATCGATAGGGAAAACCGGGCATCAGCTGAGAACCAAAAGGAAATCCAGTTCTAGGAGTTCTCATTAACCGGAATATTCAGGGCCTCTTGATGAGGTTTAAATAACAATCTGGGCTTCTGGGTCCCTACATTTTCAGAGCTACTTGCTCCGTGGATATGCTAAATCTGTCATTACAGATCCTCAGGATCTTTCTGGTCCTCTTGTTAGTTGTAACCAAGGATTTGGCCCTAGAAATCCTTTTGTTTCCTGGGAACATCTACGACCATAAACATATTCCCCAGAATCAAAAGGTATATTAGTACAAAATTCCTCGAATCAGGTGACCTCGAAGTATAGAAAATTCTTGAGGGTGGGTAGGTAGGAATTGAGGTTTTGGGTTTGGAATATTCCACATTTTGGGGAGGTCTTGTGTAGGGGAACCAGGAACCTTGGATTCAGGTTCCCAAAGAACATTATGGACGTCTTTCTCTTGATATCCAAAAAACTGGAATTCTTGGTCACCAGGAATGGTCTCGGCATCCTGCAGAGTGAAGCAGGAAGCTGGGTAATGGAGGGTGTCATATACAAGAAACTACACGTCATATTACTAAGGAAGTATAAGAAATCTTCCTTAAATGAGTCCTCAATCCTAAAAATTACAGTCCATCTTCCTAAGACGTAACCAGGATTCAGGATTTGTAGTAGGAATCTGGGTAATGGAAGTCCTCACATAAAAGAAACTTCACTACCTATTGCTAAGTAAGAATAAGGAATCTGCGTTTCTCGGGTGCTCAATCCCACAAATCTACAGAGCATCTTGGAAAATTCTAAATAACATCAGAATTACGAAGCAGGATGTATCTAATGAGAGTCCTAATATACAGCAAAATACACAGCCCCTTGCCACAGAAGAAAAAGAATTGGGGTTATAGCAGTCCACAGTTCTTAAAATCAACTGGCCACCTGCTGTGGGCTACACAAGATTCAGGGTATAGAAGCTGGAATATAGGTAATAGCAGTCCTCATATGCAGAAACTATATGATCTCTAGCTAAGGAGAACTAAGAAACCTCTTTGAAACGGTTCCTCCGTCACAATATCTACATGACATCTTGCTAATGACAAAACAAGAATCAGGGTTTCCAAACAGGATTCTGGGGAAAGCGAGTCCTCATATACTTGACATTGCATGGCACCTCAGTAAAGAAGAATAAGGAGTCTGTGATACACTATTCCAAAATTCGAAAAATTCTCAGGGCGTCTTGCTCCGGTATAAACAAGAATCAAGGCTTCGAGCTCCTCTCATGTTTCAGAGATATTTGGATTGTGGGTATTATGAATCAGTCATTTCAAGACTCCAGCAACATTCTGGTCCTCTTGAGAGTTGTAATTGGGTATCTGGTTGTACAAATCCCTTAAGTTCTCTGGCACTATAAAGGCCAGATTCCCGAAAAAAAAGTATCATATTGCCGTATTTGAATGTAACTTTGGTCTTAGGATGAACTTGGTAATCCTTAAATTTCCGTTTGTACTTTATTTGTAGAGGGGCTGAGGGTTTTGCAGTTGCCAAATATTTATTACGGATTATTAAAATGTAACCAGGATCCATGGATTCCTCGTCCCTGGGAAACATCTGGGAATCTGCATTATTGTACACAGAGTTTTGGAATCCACATGGAAAGGGAAATTCAGTGTGCCTTGCTGAGAACAGAAAAGGAATGCGGTTCATGGAGTTCTCAATCGCCTAAATCTACAAAGTCTCTTGATAAGGTTTAATCAGCAATATGGGCTTCTATGTCGCCACATTTTTATTGAGTCTTTTGAAAGGGACCAGGAATCTTGGGTTCCAATTCCTCAAGAACTTTATGGGAGTCTTTCACTTGATATCCAAGCAACTGGAATTGTATGTCACTAGGAAATATCTTGGTGTCTTGCTGAGAATGAAGCAGGAATTTCAGTAATGGGAGTCCTCATTTACAGAACTCTAGATGACCTGTTGCTACGGAAGAATCAGGAATCTTGGTTACATGAGGCCTCCAACAAAAAAAGCTACACACCGTCTTGATAAGAAATAACCACCAATCAGGGTTTGGGAGTAGGAATCTGGATAATGGGAGTCCTCATATTCAGGAAACTGCACTGTCTATTGCTAAAGGAGAATAAGGAATCTGGTTTACACGTGTCCTCCATCCCTATATAACTTCAGGGTTTCTTGCTAAGGGCTAAAAACGAATTTGGGTTTTTGGAGCATAAACTAGGGAAATGCAATCCTCTTATACAGGCAAATGCACTGACTTTTCCTAAGAAAGAATAAGGAATGTGGGTGACATGTTTTTTCCAAAAAATTATACGGCGTCTCCCTCAGATATAAACAAGATTCAAGCTTTCAAAGCATGTATCTGTGAACAGGAGTACTCATATACAGGTAACTGCACGGCTGTTGCCAAAAATAAGGAATCTGGGTTACACGAGTCCTCAGTTCTGAAAATCTACAGGGCATCTTGCTGACGGCTAAAGAAGAATCAGGGATTCGAGGCATGAATGTGGGTAAGAGCAATCCTCCTGTTGAGGAAACTACATGGCCTCTTGCTAATAAAAGCGAAGAAATCTGTTTTCCACGGTTCCTCTATCAAAAAATCTAAATGACTTCTTACTAAGGGCTAAACAAGAATCAGGGTTTCAAAATAGGAATCAATGTAAAGAGAGTCCTCACATACAGGACACTACATAGCCTCCAAATAAGTACGAATAAAGAATCATTGTTGTACGCACCCTCAATCCAAAAAATTCCCCGGTTGTCTACTATAGGACAAACAAGAAAAAGATCTTCGACCTCCCCAAATGTTTCAGAGCAATTTAGCATTCGGATAGTATGAATCGGACATTTCAGTACTCCAGCAACATTCTTGTCCTCTAAAAAATTGTAAATGATTTTGGGCATTCTAAGTCCGTTAGGTTCCTCAGAACAACTAAGTCCAGATTCCAGGACAAAAATAGTCTTCTTGTACTGTTTGGATGTAACTCTGATCTTAAGGTGAACCCTGTAATCTTTCACCTCCATTTCTCTTTTTACTTTGAGAAGAAACAAAGATTTGCACTTGCCAAATGATTACTACATACTTTTACTGGTAACCAGGAATCATGGAATCAACGAACCTAGGAAAATTCTGGGCATCTGTTTTTTGATATACTGAATTTGGAATCCAAATAAACAGGAAAATTCTGGGCATCTTACTGAGAATTTAAAGGAAATTCGGTTCTAGGATTTCTCATTTTCCGGATTCTACAGGGCCTCTTGATTAGGTTTAATCAGAAATCTGGGCTTCTTAGTCCCTACATTTTCAGAGCTCCTTGCTCCGTGGATACGCTAAACCTGTCATTACAGATCCTCAAGATCTTTCGGGTTCTCTTGTTAATTGTAATCAAGGATTTGCTCTAGCAATCCTTTTGTTTCCTGGACCATCTAGGACCATAATCATATTCCCCAGAATCAAAATGTATATTGGTACAAAATTCCTCGATTCAGGTGACCTCAAAGTACAGAAAATTCTTGTGTGTGGGCAGGTAGGAATTGGGGTTTTGGGTTTGGAATATTCCACATTTTAGGGAAGTCTTTTTAAGGGGAACCAGGAGTCTGGTATTCCAGATCCCAAAGAACATTATGGACGTCTTTCTTTTGATATTCACAAAACTGGAATTCCCGGTACGAGGAACTGTCTCGGCATCCTGCAGAGTGAAGCAGGAAGGTGTGTAATTGAGGTCATCATATTCAGGAAACTGCGTGACATATTGGTAAGGAAGTATAAGGAATCTTCCTCATATGAGTCCTCAGTTCCAAAACTACAGGCCGTCTTCAAAAGTGGTAACCACGAATAAGATTTTTGAAGTAGGAATCCGGGTAATGGGAGTCCTCACATACAGGAAACTTCACTGCCTATTGTTAAGTAAGAATAAGGAATCCGCGTTACTCGGGTCCTCAATCCCAAAAAAGCTTAAGGTCATCTTGCTATGGGTTAAATACGAATCACGATGTTTTCGAGCATGAATCTGGAAAATGGAGTCCTTATTTACAGGCAACTACATGACCTTCTGGTAAGAAAGAATAAGGAATCTGGGTTACACGAGTCCTCAATCCCAAAAATCTACAGAGCATCTTGAAAAGTTCTAAAAGAATCAGAGTTTTGAAGCAGGATGTATCTAATGAGAGTTCTAATATAAAGGAAGATACACAGCCCCTTGCCAAGGAGGAAAAGAATCGGGGTTATAGCAGTCGTCAGTCCTTAAAATCAGCAGTCCATCTGCTGTGGGCTAAACAAGAATCAGGGTTTAGAGCTGGAACATAGGTAATAGCAGCCCTCATATGCAGAATCTATATGATCCCTAGCTAAGGAGAACTAAGAAACCTCTTTTACACGGTTCCTCTGTCACAATATCTACATGACATCTTGCTAATGGCATAACAAGAATCAGGGATTGCAAAGAGGATTCTGGGGAAAGGGAATCCTCATATACAGGACACTATACGGCCCATCGATAAAGAAGAACAAGGAAACTGTGATACAAAAGTCCAGAATCTGAAAATTCTCAGGGTGTCTTGCTGCGGTATAAACAAGAATCAAAGCTTCGAACTCTTCTATGTTTCAGAGATATTTGGATTCTGGGTATTATTAATCAGTCGTTTCCAGCAACATTCTGGTCCTCTTGAGAGTTGTAATCGGGTATCTGGAAGTACAAATCCCTTAAGATCCTCGGGACAATTAAGACCAGACTACCGGAAAAGAAGTATCATATTGCCGTATTTGGATGTAACTTTGGTCTTAAGATGAACTTTGTAATCCTTAAATTTCCGTCTGTACTTTATTTGTAGAGGAGTCAATGGTTTTGCACTTGCCAAATATTTACTACGTATTATTAAAATGTAACCAGGATCCATGGATTCCACGTCCCTAGGGAACATCTGGGCATATGCACTTTTGTACACAGAGTTTTGGAATCCACATGGACAGGGAAATTTAGGGCATCTTGCTGAGAATGGAAAGGGAATCCGTTTCATGGAATTCTCTATCGCCTAAATCTACATGGTCTCTTGATATGGTTTAATCAGCAATCTGGGCTTCTATGTCGTCACACTTTTAGTGTGTCTTTTGAAAAGGGACCAGGAATCTTGGGTTCCAATTCCTCAACAACTTTATGGGAGTCTTTCTCTTGATATCCAAGCAACTGAAATTCTAGGTCACCAGGAAATATCTTGACGTCTTGCTGAGAATGAAGCAGGGATTTCAGTAATGGGAGTCCTCATATGCAGAACACAATATGACATGCTGCTACGGAAGAATAAGGAATCTTGGTTACACCAGGCCTCCATCCCAAAAACCTACCGACCGTCTTGCTAAGTGATAATCACCATTCAGGTTTAGGAGTAGAAATCTGGAGAATGGGAGTCCTCATATACAGGAAACTGCACTGTCTATTGCCAAAGAAGAATAAGGAATCTGGTTTACACGTGTCCTCCATCCCAATAAAACTTCAGAGTTTCTTGCTAAGGGCTAAACCCGAATTTGGGTTTTTAAAGCATAAGCTAGGGAAATGAAATCCTCATATACAGGCAAATGCACTGACATTTCCTACAAAATTTAAGGAATGTGGGTGACATGTTTTCTCAATCTCCAAACATTTATGGCGTCTTCCTAAGTTCTAAACAAAAATCAAGCTTTCGACGCATGTATCTGTGAACAGGAGTACTCATATACACTTAACTACATGGCTGTTGCTAAAAATAAGGAATCTGGGTTATACGAGTCCTTAGTACTGAAAATCTACATGGTATCTTCCTGACGGCTAAAGAAGAATCAGGCATTCGATGCATGAATGTGGGTAATAGCAATCCATAAATACAGGAATCTACATGGCCTCTTCCTAATAAAAGAGAAGAAATCTGTTTTCCACAGTTCCTCTATCAAAAATCTACATGACTTCTTACTAACGGCTAAACAAGAATCAGTGTTTCAAAACAGGAAGCAAGGGAAAGAGAGTCCTCACATACAGGACACTACATGGCCTCCAACTGTGTTGTACGCGTCCTCAATAAAAAAAAATTCCCAGTTTGTCTGCTATCGAACAAACAAGAAACATATCTGCGATCTCCCCAAATGTTTCAGAGCAATTTAGCATTCTGATATTATGAGTCGGTCATTTCAGGACTCCAGCAACATACTGGTCCTCTTAAAAGTTGTAAATGATATTGGGCAATCCAAGTCCGTTAGGTTTTTCAGAATACCTAAGCCCAGATTTCAGGACAAAAAGAATCTTCTTGCCATATTTGGATGTAACTATTGTCTTAAGGTGAAGCCTGTAATACTTCCTTTTCCGTGTCTTTTTTTTAATTTTGAGACGGGACAAGGGTTTTGCACTTGCCAAATGTTTAGTACGTACTTTTAATGTTAACCAGGAATCATGGATTGCACGAACCTAGGAAACGTCTGGGCATCTGTCTTTTGATATACTGAATTTGGAATCCAAATCGACAGCAAAAATCAAGGCATCTTACTGAGAATAAAAAGGAAATCCGGTTCTAGGTGTTCTCATTTTACGGAATCTACAGGGCCTATTGATAGGATTTAATCAGCAATCTGGGCTTCTGGGTCCCTACATTTTCAGAGCTACTTCCTCCGTGGATATGGTAAATCTGTCATTACTGATCCTCGGGATCTTTCTAGTCCTCTTGTTAGTTGTAATCAAGGATTTGTCCCTAGAAATCCTTTTGCTTCCTGGGACCATCTACGACCAAAATCATATTTCCCGGAATCAAAAGGTGTATTGGTACAAACTTCCTCGATTCAAGTGACCTCAAAGTACAGAAAATTCTTGTGGGTGGGCAGGTAGGAATTGGTGTTTTGGGTTTTGAATATTCCACATTTTGGAGAGGTCTTGTGAAGGGGAACCAGGAATCTTGGATTCCAGTTCCCAAAGAAAAATATGGATGTCTTTCCCTTGATATCGAGAAAACTGGAATTCTCGGTCACCAGGAACTGTCTCGGCATCCTTTAGAGTGAAGCAGGAAGCTGGGTAATGGAGGTCGTCATATGCCGGAAACTATACGTCATATTGGTAAGGAACTATAAGGAATCTTCCTTATATGAATCCTCAGTCCCAAAAACTACAGGCCATCTTCCTAATTCATAACCTCGAATCAGGTTATTGAAGTAGGAATCTGGGTAGTGGTAGTCCTCACATAAAGAAAACTTCACTGCCTATTGCTAAGTAAGAATAAGGAATCTGCGTTACTCAGGTCCCAATCCCCAAAATTTTAAGGTCATCTTGCTATTGGCTAAACACGAACATGGTGTTTTCGAGCATGAATCGGGAAAATGGAGTCCTTATTTACAGGCAACTAAATGACCTTTTGCTAAGAAAGAATAAGGAATCTGGGTTACACGAGTCCTCAATTCCAAAAATCTACAGAGCACCTTGGAAATTTCTAAATAGAATCAGAGTTTCGAAGTAGGATGTATGAAATGAGCGTACTAATATACGGAAAATACACAGCCCCTTGCCATGGGTGAAAAAGAATCGGGATTATAGCAGTCCTCAGTCCTTAAAGTGAACAGGCTATCTCCTTTGGGCTAAACAAGAATCAGGGTTTAGAAACTGGAACATAGGTAATAGCAGTCCTCATATGCAGAATCTACATGATCTCTAGCTAAGGAGAATTAAGAAACCTCTTTTACACGGTTCCTACGTCACAATATCTACATGACATCTTGCTAATGGCAAAACAAGAATCAGATTTTCCAAACAGGATTCTGGGGAAAGGGAGTCCTCATATACACGACTTTACACGGCCTTTGTTAAAGAAGAATGAGGTATCTGTGATACACTAGTTCACAATCCGAAAAATTCTCAGGGCGTCTTGCTGAGGTATAAACAAGAAGCAAGGTTTCGATCTCGTCTCTTGTTTCAGAGATATTTGGCTTGTTGGTATACCGAATCAGTCATTTCAGGACTCAGCAACATTCTGGTCCTCTTGAAATTTGTAATCAGGTATCTGGTATTATAAATCCCTGTAGTTCCTCGGGACAATTAAGGCCAGTATCATATTGCCATATTTGGATGTAACTTTGGTCTTAAGATGAAGTTGGTAATCCTTAAATTTCCCTTTGTACTTTATTTGTAGAAGGGCTAGGGTTTTTCAGTTGCCAATATTTAGTACAAATCATTAAAATATAACGAGGATCCGTGGTTTCCACGTCGCTAGGGAACATCTGGGCTTCTGCATTTTTGTACACACCGTTTTGGAATCCATATGGACATTGAAATTCAGATCATCTTTCTGTGAACGGAAAGGGAATCCGTTTCTTGGAGTTCTCAATAACCTAAATCTAAAAAGTCTCTTGGTAAGGTTTAATCAGCAATTTGGGCTTCTATGTCACCACAGTTTTTGTGTGTCTTTTGAAAAGGAACCAGGAATCTTGGGTTACAATTCCTCAAGTACCTTATGGGAATCTTTCTCTTGATATCCAAGCAACTGGAATTCTAGGTCACCAGGAAATATCTCGGCGTCTTGCTGAGAATGAAGTAGAAAATTCAGCAATGGGAGTCCTCATATACAGAACACTACACGACCTGATGCTATGGAAGAATAAGGAACCTTGGTTACACGTGGCCTCCATCCCAAAAATCTACAGACCGTCATTCTAAGAGAAAACCACCATTCAGGTTTTGGGAGTAAGAATCTGGATAATGGGAGTCCTCATATTCAGGAAACTGCACTGTCTATTGCTAAAGGAGAATAAGGAGTCTGGTTTACGCGTGTCCTCCATCCCTATATAATTTCAAGGTTTCTTTCTAAGGGCTAAAAACGAATTTGGGTTTTTGAAGCATAAACTAGAGAAATGCAATCCTCTTATACAGGCAAATGCACTGACTTTTCCTAAGAAAGAATAAGGAATGTGGGTGACATGTTTTCTCAATCTCCAAAAAAGTATATGGCCTCTTTCTCAGATATAAACAACATTCAAGCTTTCAAAGCATGTATCTGTGAACAGGAGTACTCATATACAGGTAACTGCGCGGCTGTTGCCAAAAATAAGGTATCTGGTTTATACTAGTCCTCAGTCCTGAAAATCTACAGGACATCTTGCTGACGACTAAAGAAGAATCAGGGATTCGAGGCATGAATGTGGGTAAGAGCAATCCTCATATAGAGGAAACTACATGGCCTCTTGCTAATAAAAGAGAAGAAATCTGTTTTCCACTATTCCTCTATCAAAAAATCTAAATGACTTCTTACTAAGGGCTAAACAAGAATCAGGGTTTCAAAATAGGAATCAATGTAAAGAGAGTCCTCACATACAGGACACTACATGGCCTCCAACTAAGTAAGAATAAAGAATCATTGTTTTACGCACCCTCAATCCAAAAAATTCCCCGGTTGTCTACTATAGGACAAACAAGAAACAGATCTTCGACCTCCCCAAATGTTTCCGAGCAATTGAGCATTCGAATATTATGAATCGGACATTTCAGTACTCCAGCAACATTCTTGTCCTCTTAAAAGTTTTAAACGGTATTGGGCAGTCTAAGTCCTTTAGGTTCCTCAGAACAACTAAGTCCAGATTCCAAGGACAAAAAGAATCTTCTTGCAATATTTGGATGCAACTCGGATCTTAAGGTGAACCCTGTAATTCTTCACCTCCATGTCTCTTTTTATTTTGAGAAGAAACAAGGGATTTGCACTTGCGAAATGTGTACTACATACTTTTAATGGTAACCAGGAATCATGGAATCCACGAACCTAGGATACTTCTGGACATCTGTTTTTTGATATACTGAATTTGACAGGAAAACTCAGGGCATCTTACCGAGAATTAAAAGGAAATTCGGTTCTAGGATTTCTCATTTTCTGGAATCTACAGGGCCTCTTGATAAGGTTTAATCAGCAATCTGGACTTCTGAGTCCCTACATTTTCAGAGCTACTTGCTCCATGGATACCCTAAATCTGTTATTACAGATCCTCAGGATCTTTCTGGTCCTCTTGTTAGTTGTAATCAAGGATTTGCCGTAGAAATCTTTTTGTTTCCTGGACCATCTACGACCATAATCATATTCCCCAGAATCCAAAGTTATATTGGTACAAAATTCCTCGATTCAGGTGACCTCAAACTACAGAAAATTCTTGTGTGTGGGCAGGAAGAAATTGGGGTTTTGGGTTTGGAATATTCCACATTTTGGGGAGGTCTTGTTAAGGGGAACCAGGAGTGTGGTATTCCAGTTCCGAAAGAGCATATGGACGTCTTTCTTTTGATATTCACAAAACTGGAATTCTCAGTCACCAGGAACTGTCTCGGCATCCTGCACAGTGAAGCAGGAAGGTGTGTAACGGAGGTCGTCATATACAGGAAACTGCAAGACATATTGGTAAGGAAGTATAAGGAATCTTCCTCAGTCCCAAACCTACAGGGCGTCTTCTAAAGTGGTAACCACGAATTAGATATTTGAAGTAGGAATCCGGGTAATTTGAGTCCTCACATACAGGAAAATTCACTGCCTATTGCTAAGTAAGAATAAGGAATCTGCGTTACTCAGGTCCTCAATCCCAAAAAAGGCTTAAGGTCATCTTGCTATGGGCTACACACTAATCACGGTGTTTTCGAGCATGAATCTGGAAATTGGAGTCCTTATTTACAGGCAACTACATGACTTTCTGGTAAGAAAGAATAGGAATCCGGGTTATACGACTCCTCAATCCCAAAAATCTACAGAGCATCTTGGAAAGTTCTAAAAGAATCAGAGTTTCGAAGCAGGATGTATTTAATGAGTGTCCTAATATAAAGTAAAATACACAGCCCCTTGCCATGGAAGAAAAAAAATCGGGGTTGTAGCAGTTGTCATTCCTTAAAATCAACAGTCCATCTGCTGTGGGCTAAACAAGAATCAGGGTTTAGAGCTGGAAAATAGGTAATAGCAGGCCTCATGTGCAGAATCTATATGATCTCTAGCAAAGGAAAACTAAGAAAACTCTTTTTCATGGTTCCTCCATCACAATATCTACATGACATCTTGCAAATGGCAAAACAAGAATCAGGGTTTCCAAAGAGGATTCTGGGGAAAGGGAGTCCTCATATACAGGACACTATATGGCCCCTCAATAAAGAAGAATAAGGAATATGTGATACAAAAGTACTGAATACGAAAATTCTCAGGGTGTCTTGATGCGGTATAAAGAAGAATCAAGGCTTCGAACTCTTCTCATGTTTCAGAGTTATTTGGATTCTGGGTATTATTAATCAGTTGTTTCAGGACTCCAGGATCATTCTGGTCCTCTTAAGAGTTGTAATTGGGTATCTGGTAGTACAAATCCCTTAAGATCCTTGGGACAATTAAGGCCTGATTACCGGAAAAAAAGTATCATATTGCGGTATTTGCATGTAACTTTGGTCTTAAGATGAACTCGGTAAACCTTAAATTTCCGTTTGTACTTTATTTGTAAATGGGCCGAGGGTTTTGCAGTTGCCAAATATTTAGTACGAATTATTAAAATGTAACCAAGATCCATGGATTTCACGTCCCTAGGAAACATCTGGGTATCTGCATTTTTGTACACACAGTTTTGGAATCCATATGAACAGGGAAATTCATGGCATCTTGCTGAGAATGGAAAGGGAATCCGGTTCTTGGAATTCTCTATAGCCTAAATTTACAAAGTCTCTTGATATGGTTTAATCAGCAATCGGGGTTTCTATGTCGCCAAATTTTTAGTGTGTCTTTTGAAAAGGGACCAGGTATCTTGGGTTCCAATTCCTCAAGAAATTTATGGGAGTCTTTCTCGTGATATCCAAGTAACTGAAATTCTAGGTCACCAGGAAATATCTTGACGTCTTGCTGAGAATGAAGCAGGAATTTCAGTAATGGGATTCCTCATATGCAGAACACTACACTACCTGTTGCTATGGAGGAATAAGGAATCTTGGTTACACGAGGCCTCCACTCCAAAAACCTACAGACCGTCTTGCTAAGAGATAACCACAATTCAGGTTTGGGATTAGGAATCTGGATAATGCGAGTCCTCATATACAATAAACTGCACTGTCTATTGCCAAAGAAGAATAAGGAATCTGGCATACACGTGTCCTCCATCCCAATAAAACTTCAGCGTTTCTTGCTAAGGGCTAAACCCGAATTTGGGTTTTTAAAGCATAAGTTAGAGAAATGAAATCCTCATATACAGTCAAATGCACTGACATATCCTACGAAAGTATAACGAATGTGGGTGACATGTTTTCTCAATCAACAAAAAGTATATGGCGCCTTCCTAAGATCTAAACAAAAATCAAGCCTTCGACGCATGTATCTGTGAACAGGAGTACTTATATACAGGCAACTGCACGGATGTTGCTAAAAATAAGGAATCTGGGTTATATGAGTCCACAGTCCTGAAAATCTACAGGGCATCTTGTTGACGGCTAAAGAATAATCAGGGATTTTATGCATGAATGGGGTAATAGCAATCCTCAAATACAGGAAACTACATGGCCTCTTGCTAAAAAAGGAGAAGAAATCTGTTTTCCACCGTTCCTCTATCAAAAAATCTACATGACTTCTTACTAAGGGCTAAACAAGAATCAGGGTTTCGAAACAGGAATCAAGGGAAAGAGAGTCCTCACATACAGGACACTCTATGGCCTCCAACTATGTAGGGATAAAGAATCATTGCTGTACACGTCCTCAATCAAAAAAATTCCCAGGTTGTCTGCTATGGGACAAACAAGACACAGATCTCATTTCAGGACTCCAGCAACATTCTGGTCCTCTTAAAAGTTGTAAATGCTTTTGGGAACTCCAAGTCCGTTAGGTTCCTCAGAATAACTAAGGCCAGATTCCAGGACAAAAAGAATCTTCTTGCCATATTTGGATGTAACTCTGGTCTTAAGGTGAGCCCTGTAATACTTCCCTTTCCGTGCCTTTTTTTATTTTGAGACGGGACAAGGGTTTTGCACTTGCCAAACGTTTACTATATACTTTTAATGTCAACCAGGAATCATGGAATGCACGAACCTAGGAAACGTCTGGGCATCTGTCTTTTGATATACCGAATTTGGAATCCAAATCGACAGGAAAAATCAGGGAATCTTACTGAGAATAAAAAGGAAATCTGGTTCTAGGCGTTCTCATTTTCCGGAATCTACAGGGCCTATTGATAAGGTTTAATCAGCAATCTGGTCTTCTGGGTCCCTACATTTTCAGAGCTACTTCCTCCGTGGATATGATAAATCTGTCATTAGAGATCCTCCGGATCTTTCTGGTCCTATTGTTAGTTGTAATCAACGATTTGGCCATAGAAATCCTTTTGTTTCCTGGGACCATTTACGATCATAATCATATTCCCCAGAATCAAAAGGTGTATTGGTACAAAATTCCTCGATTCATGTGACCTCAAAGAACAGAAAATTCTTGTGGAATCTTGGATTCCAATTCCCAAAGAAAAATATGGACGTCTTTCTCTTGATACCGAGAAAACTGGAATTCGCTGTCATCAGGAACTGTCTCGGCATGCTGTAGAGTTAAGCAGGAAGCTCGGTAATGGAGGTCGACATATACAGGAAACTACACGTCTTATTGCTAAGGGACCATAAGGAATCTTCCTAATATGAGTCCTCAATCCCAAAAACTACAGGCCGTCTTCCTAAGTGGTAACCTTGAATCAGGTTTTTGAAGTAGGAATCTTGGTAACGGGAGTCCTAACATAGAGAACACTTCACTGCCTATTGCTAAGTAAGAATAAGGAATCTGCGTTACTCAAGTCCTCAATCCCAAAAAAGCTTAAGTTCATCTTGCTATGGGCTAAAAACGAATCATGGTGTTTTCGAGCATGAATCAGGAAAATGGAGTACTTATTTACAGGCAGCTAAATGACCTTTTGCTAAGAAAGAATAAGGAATCTGTGTTACACGAGTCCTCAATCCTAAAAATCTACAGAACACCTTGGAAAGTACTTAATAGAAACAGAGTTTCGAAGCAGGATATATCTAATGAGAGTCCTACTGTACAGGAAAATACACAGCCCCTTGACAAGGAAGAAAAAGAATCGGGTTTATACAAGTCCTCAGTCCTTAAGGTCAACAGGCTATCTGCTGTGGGCTAAACAGGAATCAGGGTTTAGAAACTGGAACATAGGGAAAAGCAGTCCTCATATGTAGAATCTACATGATCTCTAGCTAAGGAGAACTAAGAAACCTATTTTACATGGATCCGCTGTCACAATATTTACATGATATATTGCTAATGGCAAA
>NW_007245227.1:0-967 GCF_000164805.1 Carlito syrichta | reverse complement strand
CGGTCATTGAGTGCATAACATGAGTCTTTAATTTTTTTTTATTTTTTGAGTTGGAGTCTTACTCTGTCCCCCAAGCTGGAGTACAGTGGCACACTCCTGGCCAATGCAGCTTCGAACTTCTGGTCTCAGGCAATCCTTTCGCCTCAGCCTTCCAAGTAGCCAGTACTACAGTCACACACTACCACATTTGTCAATTTTTTTTGATTTATTGTAGAGACAAGGTCTTCCAAGTTGCCCTGGCTGGTTTTCAGGCCCCAACTCGGGCAATTCACTTGCCTCGGCCTTCCAACGTGCTGGGACTACAGGATGACACCAAGCCTGGCCTAGAGTCTTTAATATTCTGATGCTCAAGGAGATCATTTGTGTTCTTGGACTTCTCGCATTTGTGTATTTCTCTTTTATCTGTCCCTCTTTTTGTTTTAAAACAGGATTTTTTTTTGAGTTGGAGTCTCACTCTTTCACACTGACTGGAGTGAAGTGGCCATTCCCAGACACCGTGGCCTTAACCTCCTGGGCTATGGCGATCTTTCTGCGTCAGCCTTCCAAGTAGCTGGAACTACAGGCAGGCACTATCACATCCGGCTAATTTTTTGAATTATTGTAGAGATGAGGTCTCGCCAAGTTGCCTATGCGGGTCTCGAACCCGCAGACTCAGGCAATCCTCTCGCCTCGGGCTCCCAAAGTGCTGGAACTAAAGGCTGACACCAAGCATGGCCTAGAGTCTTTAATATCCTGATACGCAAGGAGATCATCTGAGTTTGTGAACTCACATTTGTGTATTTCTCTTTTCTCTTACTCTGGCCCTCTTTTTGTTTTTTAAAGCAGGATTTATTGAGGACAGAAAACCTCCCACAGTGGGAGAGGACCCAAAGGATTTACCACCCATACTTCTTTTATCCAGGAGCACTGGGGCACTTATTTCTCTTTTTTTTTCGTATTTATTTATTTATTTATTCATGTATTTATT
>NW_007245226.1:19603-31800 GCF_000164805.1 Carlito syrichta | reverse complement strand
TTGGCCCAAGGAAACCCCTTAACAATGTGCGGAGGCCTCCGTTTACCTTCTAAGAGGAGAGGATGGGGCCAGGACTACAACCCCTTCCCCCAGGGGCCCCCAGAAAACCAGACCCCCCCCACACCCCTGAGTCTCACACATACGCAGAGCGGGTTTGCCTGGAGAAGCCTCCAGTAGAGCGATATCGCCGTGCGAAAAGGACCCTGGGGCCCGAACCAGACCCACCCTGTGAAGAGGGGACCGGGGCCGAGACGCCGGCGGGCACAGGTCCAGGATCAGAACTGAGGGGGAGGCCGGTCTGCCACAGCCGAGTCATCCGGGTCCATCCTACCTCTCGTTCTCGCACCCACACCCACACTCACCATCTCCTGGCTTCTGGGTGTCCCAGCGTCCTCCCTGCGGACCCCCCAGACCTGGATGTCACAGGGCAAAAAGGGAAGAAGCAAATACACGCGGCTCTCTCCGAGATGTTCCAGCACTTCCGCAGGCCCAGAAAACAAAAAGCCCGGTCACAACCTGGAAGCCGCCCCCTCACTTTCACCTTCTTTCTGATTGGGCAGTTTCTGAGCTAGCATCTGCTGATTGGATACGGCGACAGACCACCACTCTTTTAATCTTGAGTGACAGCAGAGGCTATCCAACGGGGTTGGGGGAGGCAAAAAAAGAAAAGAAAAGGGCGTTTTTCCTTGTAGCATTTGAGGTTGAGTTGCTCTGCACCGGAAGATAGGGGGAGGAGCAGGATGTGACAGGCATCGCGGAGCATGCTGGGCACTGTGGTACAAGAATGAGGCCTGGTGGCCTGGTCGCTGGGCTGTAGGACTCCATACCAGTCAGCAGAGGCAGCAAAACACTTCAATGTACCCGGTGTGTAGTTTCAAGGGGAGTTCACATTCTTTGCACTGCTGGGGAAATCCACATCCACCAGTGACACGTTGGAGAAACTGATCATTGTCACACCCAAGTACCAAAGAAACAAGTAAAAAGGAATAAATACATGAATAAATAAATAAATAAATACGAAAAAAAAAGAGAAATAAGTGCCCCAGTGCTCCTGGATAAAAGAAGTATGGGTGGTAAATCCTTTGGGTCCTCTCCCACTGTGGGAGGTTTTCTGTCCTCAATAAATCCTGCTTTAAAAAACAAAAAGAGGGCCAGAGTAAGAGAAAAGAGAAATACACAAATGTGAGTTCACAAACTCAGATGATCTCCTTGCGTATCAGGATATTAAAGACTCTAGGCCATGCTTGGTGTCAGCCTTTAGTTCCAGCACTTTGGGAGCCCGAGGCGAGAGGATTGCCTGAGTCTGCGGGTTCGAGACCCGCATAGGCAACTTGGCGAGACCTCATCTCTACAATAATTCAAAAAATTAGCCGGATGTGATAGTGCCTGCCTGTAGTTCCAGCTACTTGGAAGGCTGACGCAGAAAGATCGCCATAGCCCAGGAGGTTAAGGCCACGGTGTCTGGGAATGGCCACTTCACTCCAGTCAGTGTGAAAGAGTGAGACTCCAACTCAAAAAAAAATCCTGTTTTTTAAAACAAAAAGAGGGACAGATAAAAGAGAAATACACAAATGCGAGAAGTCCAAGAACACAAATGATCTCCTTGAGCATCAGAATATTAAAGACTCTAGGCCAGGCTTGGTGTCATCCTGTAGTCCCAGCACGTTGGAAGGCCGAGGCAAGTGAATTGCCCGAGTTGGGGCCTGAAAACCAGCCAGGGCAACTTGGAAGACCTTGTCTCTACAATAAATCAAAAAAAATTGACAAATGTGGTAGTGTGTGACTGTAGTACTGGCTACTTGGAAGGCTGAGGCGAAAGGATTGCCTGAGACCAGAAGTTCGAAGCTGCATTGGCCAGGAGTGTGCCACTGTACTCCAGCTTGGGGGACAGAGTAAGACTCCAACTCAAAAAATAAAAAAAAATTAAAGACTCATGTTATGCACTCAATGACCCTGGAACAGATGCGCTTCTAAAACAGGCCCCCAACAACATATTCTCTAGAACCCCCTAAGGACAATTTTGGTGATCTGGGTGATGCTATTACTGAGCCATATCTAAGAAATCATCTCCATTCATTAATAGAAGTCTGGATATTCACTTTTGTAAAAACTCATCTCTATGATTTGGAGAGAACTGGACACTCTATTGTACAAAGACAGCACTGTGCTTGTCCTCAGACCAGGCTGATGAAGGGGTTGCTGAGAATTCATTTGATAGAAAGATTTTTTTTCTCCTGAAAGTAAAATGAGATAAGAGAGCCAGGCTCGGTGGCTCAGCCTGTAATCCCGCGCCTTTGGGAGGCTGAGGTGGCTAGATTGCCTGAGCCCGCGGGTTCAAGACCCGCCTGGGCAGGCGAGACCTCATCTCTACAATAAATCAAAAAATTAGCTGGGTGTGGTAGCGCGTGCCTGTAGTTCTAGCTACTTGGAAGGCTGTGCTGGAAGGGTCGCCGGAGCCCAGCAGGTCGAGGCTGCGGTGGCCGGGAGCAGCCACTGCACTCCAGTCTGGGCGACTGTAAGACTCCAACTCAAAAAAAAAAAAAAATGAGATGAGAAAAGGAACTGGGTGATTTTCAATACCTGCAGAGTCAACAAAAAATGGAGAGTCCTGCCAGAGCCCGTGGGTTCAAGATCAGCTCAGGCAACTTGGCAAGACATCATCTCTACAAGAAAAATTTTTTAAAATAGCCAGGCAATGTAGTGCGTGTTTGTAGTTCTGGCTACTTGGAAGGCTGAAGTGGAAGGATCACAGGAGCCCAGCAAGTTGACACTGGGGTGGCCATGAGCTGCACTCCAGCTGAGGCGACTGAATGAGACTCGAACTAAAAAAAAAAAAAATGAAAAGAGAATCCAGAGCAGCCAGATGAAAAGAGGGGGACAAACTACAGACTGTGGGATCCAGTTAAGGCCTATTCCTGCATAGCCAGGAGCTGTTCCCCCTTATGCAGCTCTGGTCCCCACCTTGGAGCATCCATGCACAAAATGAGGCAACATTTCCGATTTGTTGCCTTGAAAGGAACCCACCAAGTACGGCAGACCTAGGGACCTGGCCTCCTGGGACCTCACTTTCCCAATTTTTATCATTCCTATAATCAAGAGCAAGCACTGTACCCTGAAATCATAGCCCCAGTGCCATCTGCTTGGCCTCAGACTTCTGCCTCATTGGTGGTCAGGTAATGGTCACTCAGGATATGGAAGTTCAGCCATCATTGCCTCCTTGAGTGCATAAGGTTGATGGCTGGTCTGTGGGTTTCTGCCCACCCTAGTCGAGGTGGCTGGTTTCTTTTCAAGGTGGTGATATCACTGGTCTGGCCCTGCTGGACATGAGTGGCCCTCACATACTCACACACTATGGCTAGGGTTCTCACCCTGCCTTGGTCAAAATCCTAGTTTTCGTCAGGGCCTCATGTTTACTGTATGGTCATCCTAGATATCCCTGGTACACATCTTCTCCCAGAGGTCAGGTGAGGCCAGGTTGGGCCCCTCTGGTTGTAAGAGAAAAGTTTATTTCTTTATGTATTTTGTGCCCTTTAAGGAAGGCACTGTCACACAGATTGGCCAGCGTAACAAACAAGACATGCTGCTGACTGGCTGAGGCTTTGACAATGCCATATTCACTCCCCCGCCCAGTCCAGAAGCTTCCAAAATCCAGCTTCCTTGTTGACACTGATTTCATAGGTCTGAGGAGTTCTGTAGAGCTTTGGGGCACCTTGCTGGGTGCTGCCCTGACTTCTTTGAAGCCATGTGGGTCACTTTCTCATAAGAAAGTTAATATGAGCAGGGCTCGGTGGCTCAGCCTGTAATCCCAGCGCTTTGGAAGGCTGAGGTGAGTGGATTACCTGAGCCTGCAAGTTCAAGCCCTGCCTGGGCAACTTGGCGAGACTCCATCTCTACAATAAATCAAAAATTACCCGGGCATGGTATCCCACATCTGTAGTTTCAGCTACTTGGAAGACAGATGGAAGGATCGCCGGAGCCCAGCAGGTCGAGGCTGCAGTGGCCGGGAACAGCCACTGCACTCCAGTCTGGGTCACAGAGTGAGACTCCAATTCAAAAAAAAAAGAAAGTTAATATGTAGGTGTCACTACAAGAGAGAAGGATATCTAAGCATTTACTGTGGACTGGGCAGGCCCTGGTGTTGGAGGCCCAATGAGATAGCAAGGTGAGGTTGTCCTGTGTTTCTAATTTCACAGGGAATGTAGGATAAGACGTGAGCCAAGCATCCTTGTTCAAACTGCAATGAAAACCATTGACTCCTGATCTCTGGATGCATGGGGAGTTTTAGGAACAAATTTCAAGAAAGAAATCACCAAACAGCGATGGTTTGCTGGTCACACCTGAGCCTCCAGGTCCCTGGAAAGCAACCTGTTTCCCTGAAAACAATGGAAGCTCCTACCTGCAGTTGTGCCTCAGTTTTGGGATCAGTCCAGTCAGGTGATATCGGGAGAGGATGGCTACTAATTGAGCAGTGCTGCCATATTTTAGTTGAAATCTTACTCTGTCATTCAGGTTGGAGTGCAGTAGCATTCATAGCAACCTCAGTCTCAACCTGTTGGACTAGGTGATGCTTCTACTTCAACCTTCCAGGTAGTTGGAACTACAGGCACATGCCACCATGTCCACTTATTTCTTTATTTCTTTATGTATTTAGGGTCAGGGTCTACTCTGTCACTGAGGCTGGAGGGCAGTGGCATGCTCCAAGCCACCACAACCACGACCTGCTGGGCTTAGGCAATCCTTCCACCTCAGCCTTCCAAGTAGCTGGAATTACAGGGACATGCCAACATGCCCAGTTAATTTTTTGATTTATTGTAGAGATGAGATCTTACCAAGTTGCCCAGCTTCATCTCGAGCATGTGTACTCAGCAGTCCTCTCACCTCAGCTTCCCAAAGTGCTGGGATTATAGGTGTGAGCCACTGTGCCCAGCCAGCTCCATGGTTTTCTACAGCCGAGATGGTGGGCTGGAGAGACCCAGGCTATCTGACTTGGAGTGGGCTCCAAGTTGGTGGATGCCTACAGAGTAGATCAGTTTCTCCACTGAGCTTACCTGGCTCTCACTGGGTGGGACCTCATGGACCCTGATACCTGGAGTCCTCATGTTTTCTGTGAGGCACTCCTGTTCCAACATTAAAGACACCCATGCAGGAAACTGATCCCAAAGCTAAGGGTATGTGCATCCTGGGACATGGTTGCTGTTGGGACACCTCAGACTTCTCCTCTGATGTCTCCCTAGGATTTGGACTGGCTTTGGGCTCCCTGCCTCATGCCCTCACCCCAGGGCCACTCTACCTCACCTCACCTTCGGCCCTGGTAAAGAACTCAGGTGGGAGAGGCGTTCGCTATCAACCAAGCTCCTTAGTCCCCTTTAGGAGGACTAAGGAAAATTGTCTCCACTGAAACTTGTTTCCACTGCAGGGTAGATGCTCGCAGGCACTGTGCCTATACCCTCTAGGGCTGCCATTACACATAATGAAAGGACTGAATATTGCCAAACTCAACTGAACTCTGAGTTCTGGGTCTGGGCTGTGGTCCCAACTGGTTCTCTCTCAAATTCTGCCTGGGTTTGGGACATTAATTTTCTCCATTCCTTGTTCAGGGCATGTTGTCCTGCCACTCTTGGGAGGAAGGTACTTAGGATTGAAGAATTTCCTATTGTTTCCTGGGGATATTGTTATCAGCTCACACATATGGCTGTGATCTCTCTGGTTTCCTTCAGGTCCCTTCAAAAGCAGGTGCAGGAGAGTATGGCAGAGGGCTTGGAGGGGTCTAGCCATCATCCATTGCCCTGTCTCTGAGGCATTTCAGTAATCTCAAGGTCAGCACCTGACCTGGGGCCCACCTAGGCCTATTTCCAGAAGCATCTTAAAGTAGAGGATGAGGAGAAACACCCACAGAAATGAGTTAATGGGGCCTGTGTTCTCCCCTCTTTATTACTCCAGAGGGTGACTTAGGAGTTGACTTTGTGCTGGACTCAACCTCAGGGACAGCTCACACTGTATCCTTCTCAGCTGAGCCCTGGATACCTGAAGGTTCCTCAGCACCATGTCATGCTCCAGGGACCAGGCCCAGGATAGCCTGTCCTGAAAAACTCCTGCAGACCAAATAGGGACAGCTTCAGGAGGTGCTGGAGGCACATTCATGGGAGCTAGACTGGAAAGAGTGCCCCATGAAAGGGCAGTTCACTCACCCTGCTCCAACCCTGGGCACAACCTACTGATCAGTGCTGGGTCCTTTCTGGTCACTAATGCAGTCCAGTTGTGCCCAGGAGGCCATGGTCAGAGAAAGGCCTAGGCAGGAAAATGTTCAGCACTCTATTTCTTCTCATTTGTGTCATGTCAAGGGTGTTCTCCATGTATGAGAGTGTTTAGGGTGCCCCACTCAGTTCACAAGACCATACACTGATACAGGTTCATACAGTGTTTATTATTTAGCCTACTTAGAAATTTCAAGGATTTTTTTAGCTGAAATTTATGCACAATGAAGATGTCATTCATAGTGAGCATATTTAGTTATCTTTTTCTCTTTTTTTTTGAGTTGGAGTCTCAGTCATCCAGAATCAAGTGCCATGGCATGCTCACAGTCACCCCAGCATCAACCCACTGGACTCAGGGGATCCTTCCACCTCGGTCTTCCAAGTTGCTGGAAGAAAAGGCATGCACTACCTCACCCAGCTAATTTTTGATTCATTGTAGGGACCAGGTGTTACAAAATTGCTGGGACTGGTCTTGAACCTGTGGGTACAATGATTCCACTTGTCTCAGTCTCCCAAAGTGCTGGGATTACGGGGTGAGCCACCGAGCCTGAACTAGTTACATTTCAAGGAGTATTTTCCATGTTTGTTCTCAACTGGAGACTACTATTGAAGACATTTTGGTGGTATCGCTCCTTTAACTTTGTATAATTAACATAGTTGATTTTGTTGATTTTGGTGGTCCAATTTGTTCAGGCAATAAATAGGAAGATTTCATAAGACAAGGGATTCCTTTGACTTCTGTCTGCTTTCTCCTGACTATCAAACAAGTCAGTTTTGGGTGTGTAATAATGTTTCATAATTAGCTATAAGTATTTCTCTTAGAGTGACTTGGTGGCTTTTTGTAAGAGACTGAAGATACCCAGAGTGATGTAATGGCATTGATTCTACATGTAGAGTCTATAAACAGTCCATACTTATGCATTGCATGTTATGTGTATTATAAATTGTATTTTTACTATTGTGTTAACAAATTAGCTCAGAAAGATAAAACCAAATATTGAGTGTTCTCACATGTAATTGAAGGCTGAAAACTAGGTATGCACAAACTTCGAGATGAGAATGGCAAACACCTGGGACTGATGAAGGGGGAAGGAGGGAACCAAGCATTGAAAAACTGCTTATTGGATACAATTGTCCTTGATTGGGTGATGGGTTTAACAGAAGCTTAAATCTCACCATTACATGATATACTCATGTAACAAACCCACATGGGTACCCACTCAATTCAAAAGAGGAAAAATATAAAAAATCATGAAGAAGAAAGTATATCCTTACTGTTCACTAAATAAAAATGGGTCATCCTAAAATTCTTCATCCTTGCCATCTTCACCATGAGAAGATGAGGATGCGGTGGAATGGGAGAGCCTGGTCTTGCTGTCCTGGGTGACAGAGGTGGAAGTGGTGGAGGGGAGGCAGAAGACGTTGAACTTGGTGAGGCTTAACAGAAACACATCTTTCTTTCTGTCTGAGGCTGGGCATGGTGGCTCATGCCTATAATCCCAGCACTTTGGGAGGCTGAGATCGGAAGATTGCCTGATCCCATGGATTATAGACCTGCCTGGGCAACTTGGTGAGACCTCATCTCTACAGTAAATCAAAAACTAGCGGGACATGGTGGCACATGCTTTTAGCTTCAACTACTTGAGGTGGAAGGATCGCCTGAGCCCAGCAGGTCCAGGGTGCAGTGGCCAAGGGCCTGCCACTTCCCTCCAGCCTGGGTGACAGATTGAGACTATAACTTTAAAAAACGTTTCTGTCTGAAATTTTTACACTTTCATTTTTCTAAAACGTTTCCATATGGCACCAATTCTACTTCTACTATAACCTTTACTTTTAGTACCCCATAGTAGAAAGGTTCATATTATAAAAGATTTGAAAAAGCAATCTGTAATCAGAACCCTTGTGAGAGCTTGTGTAATGCTGAATTGTTTTGTGGCACTGTTGCTTCTGTGTCTTTTTTCATTTTTCAGTTTTACTGTCACCCAGGTTGGAGTGCAATGGCAAGCTTATGGCCACTGCATTCTAGAGAGTGCCCTGCAAGGTGTGCCACCTCATGTGTCTCCCCCCCACTTGCTTAGGATAGGCATGTCAGACTCTAAATGCTGCAAAGAAACCCTGCTTTAAACCAGGTATGGTGGTTCATGCCTATAATCACAGCACTTTGGGAAGTCAAGGTGAGAAGATTGCCTGAGTCTGCAAATTAGAGGCGAGACTGGGTAATTTGGTGAGACCTCAGCTCTACAATAAATCCAATAATTTGTTGGGCGTGGTGGTGTGCCTGCAGTTCCAGCTACTTGGAAGGCTGAGGCAGAAGGATCGCCTGAGCCCAGCAGGTCGAGGCTGCAGTGGCTATGAGTGTGTCCCTGCACTCCAGCCTGGGCAACAGAGTGAGACTCTGAATAATAATTTTTTAAAAATCAAGAAACCAAAATAATGCACCTTGCAGAAACTTGGATGGATTTAGAGTCTACAAGTGGTTGAGCCAGGTACAGTGGCTTAGGCCTCCAATCCCAGCACTTTGGGAGGAGGAAGTGATAGGATTGTCTGAGCCCAGGGGCTTGAGACCTGTCTGGGCAACTTGACAACACATTGTCTCTACAATAAATTGGAAAAAAAGTAGTCCTTAAGTCTCTCGGCTTCCCTGCATGCCCCGCAGGACCCACAGGTGTGGCGATCTTAAGACTCGAGTTCCCTGCAGTATGCGTGCCAGCCAGCTCCTCCCCCCTCAGGTTCCGAAGAAATCTCAACCTTTCCTTGCCTCATGCAGCCCCATGTGATCACATCGCCTGTCACTCTAAACCAGAGGGGTGGAGCCTGAAGGCTTAATCAGCGGACCTTGCCTAGGAAATGATCTAATCACACGGATTCCGGAATTGAGGGTCGGCTTCCGGTTTCTGGCGAGTGTCCGTTTCCTGTCCTGCGCCCACAGCTGGGTCGTCTACACTGCACTGTCGTGTTCTCCGAGAGCTACACATGTCTTTGTTGCAGCCTCTTTTGTCCTGTGACGTCAGATCCTGGGACAATCGTAGAGAGGAGGCCGGGACACCTGGAAGCCGGGAAGGCGTACTGGGGCGTCTGTCCCAAGAGGAGAAGGGGTGACCTTGCTGTGGCGGGACAGGCCTCCCTGTCCGCTCCAAGTCTCGACTCGCTCCCGCCATCAGCTCAACCTGGTCCAGCCGGTTAGGGCTGGAGCGGGACCCCGGGTCCTGTCTCTGGGGTGACCTCGCACTCAGCCATCTCCACACAACCCCTCACTCCGGATGTGCGGGACCCGGGAGGGGGTGGTGAGGAGGATCATACAGGTGGGGGGGCTGTGTTCCTGGCCCCCATCCCTCTGTCCTCCCTAAGGTTAACCGGAGGCTCCGTCACATCATTAAGGAGTACCCTGAGGCCAACATCGGATCTGAATCCCGAAGCCCCAGCCAGGGCTCGTGGTGTGGGGTCCCCTGAGGGACTACGGGAAAGGCTTTGGAAAGGGGCAAGGGGAAGTCGGCCACAGTCAGGTGCTGGTGGGTGACAACCCCCTAGTCGCCTAATTTGGAATATCCTAATGGAAATCCCCAGGACAAGTCATCAGGGTCTTGGCAGTTTGTGTTGCCAGATCCAAACCCCATTCTGGTCAGCGGTACAGTCAATAAGTCGAGAGATGAAGTGGAAACAAGGGCTGTTATTTTATTTAGGAGGGACATTACAATGAGGGACCGGTTTCCTAAAGACCCCTCTTAGGTTGTGTGTGCTGTTTGGGGTTTATATCCCAGCTTGGGGAGCAGAAGGGGCTGAGCTCAAGACGTTGTTAGATGTGTAGACATTTGGGCGTGGAGGGAGTCCTGGAAATTTGTAAAGTCTTTTTGTCCTTAGTTCATGGTGTCCTTGTTTTTTCTTTCTTTTTTATTTGTATTTGTACTTGTATTTTTTGAGTTGATACCCTTGTGTTCTTTGCCTTGACCCTGAAATAATTTTTACAAAGAAAGAAGAGGAAAGAAAGGGCGTGCAAAATTTTCATACAAGAAAGGCCTGGCATGAGTAAATATCTCTCCAAAAGAAAGACTGGGTTTTTTGCTCTCAGTTAAGAGACTAGTTGTATTTTCCCAACAACTGATATGCTGAAGGGGGTGGGATACAGCCAACTGCCACTCTAGAAATTGACATCTCTCCAGGAGAGGAGTGGTGATGGTCTCTTTCTGACCACATTGTCTTATCCACCTGCCAGACTTTTCCAGTTCACAAGTCTTGAGCTAAATAGGTAGTCTTATCATTTCTATGGATTTGGTTAGTTAAGGCGTGGTATTCCCCCTTGTTTTTGACAGGAAACTTGAAAGATTCTTAGTGATTATTATAATAAACCTTAAATTGACAAGTTGGACTGTCTTCTTTTGATTTGCCAGAAAGTGGGAAAGACTGCCAGCTTTGCACTAAAGTGTAATTTAAAGAATGTCTGACTGCTTTCTAAAACCTGCCTATGGGAATTTTATCTGTCGATGACTTACCTGTGCTAGCTACCTTGCCTTATTTTGAAATCTTGCTGTTACATTGGTTTAGTGTCAGTTTTGTCTTCCTCCAAGATAGTAATTTATAGAAAACATATTTAAGTTGCTTAGGTGAGTGGTTTCTGTGCATTCTCAGACACATTGCTGATCTGGAGGGGAAAAGACAGAAGTGTTTTCTCTCCTCTGTGAAAGGGTAAACTGAGGTGAGGTGGGCCACTGCTGGTGTCACGGGAATAATGCAAGATTGCAACAAGGAAGAAAGTAGAAAGAAGTAAAGTTTATTATTCACCTTTCACAATTTGGAATGGGGTTCGACAGAGACAAGTGTGGTGTCCAAGGGTCAAGAACTGGGTATATTTAATGACTTTAGGGGTAAAGGAGTTTAGGCCTGGAATAATGTCCAGAGCTGCTGGTCTTTGATGTTGATTGCAGTGAAATAAGCTAAATCAGTTAATAAAATCAAATTGCTAGCAAAATAATAATATTAAATGTTGGAAGCCGGCCACGGAGGCCCACTGAGCGTTAAGGATCAGGGAGGGCCATGGACCCCGAGACCACTAGGTTGTGTTCGGGAGCCATTGACCCCATTTTCCTCCTCCTTATACCATGCAGCGCAAGTAACCTAAAGGAACTCTGCTGATCTAAGCTGAAGGCTCTGTGACTGTGATAGGCATGGCACTCTAGAAACCCATTGTTCCTGTTTCCCATAAACTGTGGTCTCGGCTTAGGTATTAGATATAATTCAAATTCAGGTCACATTTGGGAGCCTTTTATACAGTACAAGCTTCTTTATAAGATTTAAAAGTATATTCGTAGAATTAGTATATACTTATGGAGAGCTGTTTTCAGCTTTTCAATGGTATAGATGACTATCTAGAGTTATCAGAAATGGCCCAGCAAAAGGCTTGGGCTGGGCCACATTCCTGAGGGCCCAGCATGTACTTTGAACTGGGCTGCATTCTTTTAGGCTGGCTTTAGCTACAGTTAGTGTAGGGTTTTTTCTATCTATTATAGAAATTGAATTTATTTTATTCATAGAAAGTATTGTAGAATAGGTCATACTAACATCAGGGAATCATTAGTTCAAGCATGATCAATCAGGATATTTTGAGGTTTAATAAGAACACAGTTATCTTTAGAAATTTGATTGTCTCCATTTTCTACTATTGTGGTTTTGGCCTTAGTACATTTTCAGTTTATATTTGGGATTTATTTTTAGAAGCTTTGCTGCAGATGTTCAGCTTTATATATTAGGATTAGGAATTAGAAACTTACATAGAAACTAGGATAGATATATAGGACTTTAGAATAGCCATTTTGTTGAGATTGTAGTCTATTGTTCCAAAAGGTGGCCCACTGTGAACCTTGGACTGGGCCACATCCTGTAGAGCCCAGCGTGATCTTTGGACTGGGCCACATTCTTTAGGAATTGGCTTAAGCTATAACTAAGAGCTCC